>NW_024424008.1:57947147-57973344 GCF_017311325.1 Ursus maritimus
TTTTTTCATGTGTCTGTTAGCCATTTGTATGTCATCATTGGAAAAGTATCTGTTCATATCTTCTGCCCATTTTTTGATTTGATTATTTGTTTCTCGTGTATTGAGTTTGAGAAGTTCTTTATAGATCTTGGATACCAGCCTTTTATCTGTAGTTTCATTTGCAAATATCTTCTCCCATTCTGTGGGTTGCCTCTTGGGTTTTGATGACTGCTTCCTTTGCTGTGCAGAAACTTTTTGTCTTGATGAAGTCCCAAAAGTTCATTTTTTTCTTTCGTTTCCCTTGCCTTTGGAGACGTGTCATGAAAGAAGTTGCTGTGGCCGATGTCAAAGAGGTTACACAGCCTATGTTCTCCTCTATAATTTTGATGGATTCCTGTCTCACATCGAGGTCTTTCATCCATTTGGAGTTTATCTTTGTGTATGGTGTGAAAGAGTGGTCAAGTTTCATTCTTTTGTATATAGCTGTCCAACTTTCCCAGCACCATTTATTGAAGAGACTGTCTTTTTTCCACTGGATGTTTTTTCTTGCTTTGTCAAAGATTAGTTGCCCATAGAGCCGAAGGTCCATTTCTGGAGTCTCTTTTCTGTTCCATTGGTCTATGTGTCTGTTTTTGTGACAGTACCATGCTGTCTTGGTGATCACAGCTTTGTCTTATAGTTTGAAATCAGGCAACGTGATGCCCCCAGCTTTGTTTTTCTTTTTCAACATTTCCTTGGGCGATTTGGGGTCTTTTCTGGTTCCACACAAATTTTAGGATTGTTTGTTCCTGCTCTTTGAAAAATGTCATTGGTATTTTGATTGGGATGGCGTTGAAAGTGTAGATTGCTCTGGGTAGCATACACATTTTAACTATGTTTATTCTTCTGATCCATGAGCATGGAATGTTTTTCCATCTTTTTGTTCTTCCTCAATGTCTTTCATCAGCGTTCTGTAGTTTCTAGCATATAGATCGTTTACCTCTCTGGTTAAGTTTATTCTGAGATATTTATGATTTTTGGTGCTTTTATAAATGGAATCGATTCCCTGATTTCTCTTTCTTCAGTCTCATTGTTCGTGTATAGAAATGCAACTGATTTCTGAGCATTGATTTTGTATCCTGCCACATTACTGAATTGTTGTATGAGTTCTAGTAATTTGGGGATGGAGTCTTTTGGGTTTTCCATATAAAGTATCACGTCATCTGCGAAGAGAGAGTTTGACTTCTTCTTTGCCAATTTGAATACCTTTTTTTCTTTTTTGTTGTCTGATTGCTGTTGCTGGAACTTCTAGTACTATGTTGAACAATAATGGTGAGAGTGGGCATCCTTGTCATGTTCCTGATCTTAAGGGAAAGGCTTCCAGCTTTTCCCCATTGAGAATGATATTCACTGTAGGCTTTTCATAGATGGTTTTTATGAAATTGAGGAATGTACCCCCTATCCCTACACTCTGAAGGGTTTTAATCAGGAAAGGATGCTGTATTTTGCCAAAGGCTTTTTCCGCATCATTTGAAAAGATCATATAGTTCTTGTCTCTTCTTTTATTAATGTGATCTATCACACTGATCGATTTACGAATGTTGAACCACCCTTGCATTCCAGGGATGAATCCCACTTGGTCATGATGGATAATCCTTTTAATGTACTGTTGGATCCTATTAGCTAGGATCTTGTTGAGAATTTTGGCATCCATATTCATCAGGGATATAGGTCTGTAATTCTCCTTTTTGATGGGGTCTTTGCCTGGTTTGGGGATCAAGGTAATACTGACCTCATAGAATGAGTTTGGTAGTTTTCCTTCTGTTTCTATTTTTTTTTTTAAAGATTTTTTATTTATTTATTCGACAGAGATAGAGACAGCCAGCGAGAGAGGGAACACAAGCAGGGGGAGTGGGAGAGGAAGAAGCAGGCTCACAGCAGAAGAGCCTGATGTGGGGCTCGATCCCAGATCGCCGGGATCACGCCCTGAGCCGAAGGCAGATGCTCAACCGCTGTGCCACCCAGGCGCCCCCCTTCTGTTTCTATTTTTTGAAACAGCTTCAGGAGAATAGGTATTATTTCTTCTTTGAATGTTTGGTAGAATTCCCCAGGGAATCTGTCAGGCCCTGGACTCTCTTTTTGGGGGAAGGTTTTTGATCACTGCTTCAATCTCTTCATGATTAATCGGTCTGTTTAGGTAATCAATTTCTTCCTGTTTCAGTCTTGGTAGTTTGTAGGTTTCCAGGAAGGCATCCATTTCTTCCAGGCTGTTTAATTTGTTGGCCTGTAGTTGTTGATAATAGTTTCTAATGATTGTTTCTATTTCCTTGGTGTTGTTCACGATCTCTCCCCTTTCATTCATAATTTTATTAATTTGGGTCTTTTCTCTGTTCTTTTGAATAAGTCTGGCCATTGGCTTATCGATCTTTTTTATTCTTTCAGAGAACCAGCTTCTAGTTTTGTTGATCTGCTCTACTGTGCTTCTGGTTTCTAATTCATTGATCTCTGCTCAAATCTTTATCAACTGCCTTCTCGTGCGTGGGTTAGGCCTGTTCTTCTGTTCCAGCTCCAGCTTCTTAAGGTGAGAATATAAAGACTGCATTTTAGATTGTTCTGTTCCTTTGAGTGAGGCTTGGATGGCTATGTATTTTCCCATTAGGACCGCCTTTGCAGCGTACCATAGGGTTTAGACCGATGTGCTTTCATTCTCATTGGTTTCCATAAATTGCTTAAGTTCTTCTTTAATTCCCTGGTTTACCCAAACATTCTTAAGCAGGATGGTTCTTAGGTTCCAAGTGTTTGAGTTTCCTCCAAATTTTTCCTTGTGATTGAGTTCCAGTTTCAAAGCATTGTGGTCTGAGAATATGCAGGGAATAATCTCAGTCTTTTGGTATCGGTTGAGACCTGTTTTGTGACTCCGTATATGGTCTATTCTGGAGAAAGTTCCATGTGCATTCGAAAAGAATGCGTATTGTGTTGATCAATGGTGTAGTGTTCTATATATATCTATGAGGTCCATCTGGTCCAGTATGTCATTCAAAGCTCTTGTTTCTTTGTTGATTTTCTGCTTAGGTGATCTGTCTGTTGCTGAGAATGGAGTGTTGAGGTCCCCTACTATTAACGTATCATTATCTATATGTCTCTTTATTCTGGTTAAGAGTTGGCTTGTGTATCTGGCTGCTCCCCTATTGGGGGCATAGATATTTATAATTGTCATATCCACTTGTTGGATACATCCTTTAAGAATAATATAGTGTCCTTCTGTATCTCTAACTACAGTCTTTAGCTTAAAATCTAATTTGTCTGATATGAGAATTGCTACCCCAGCTTTCTTTTGAGGTGTGTTGGCATGAAAAATGGTTCTCCATCCCTTCACTTTCAGTCTGGATGTATCTTTAGGTTCAAAATGACTCTCTTGTAGACAGCATATGGATGGGTCGTGTCTTTTTATCCAATCTGCAACCCTGTGGCGTTTTATGGGAGCATTTAGGCCATTCACATTGAAAGTGATTATTGAGAGAGATGATTTTAATGATGTCATGTTGCCTGTGAAGTCTTTGTTTCTATAGATTGTAAATTTCTGTTCTGTATCACTCTTGGGGTCTTTTTACTTTTATAGAACCCCCCTTAATATCTCTTATGGGGCTGGCTTGGTGGTCACATGTTCTTTCAGTTTCTGCCAGTCCTGGAAGGTCCTTGTCTCGCCATCCATTCTGAATGACAGCCTTGCTGGATAAAGAATCCGTGGCTGCATGTTCTTCTCACTTGGTGCTCTGAATATGTCTTGCCAGCTTTTTCTGGCTTGCCAGGTCTCCGTAGACAGGTCTGACGTTATTCTGATGTTCCTTCCTTTGTAGGTGAGGATTCTCTTCCCCCTGGCCACTTTCAAGATTGTGTCCTTGGATCTAAGATTTGTGAATTGTACTATTATGTGACATGGTGTTGGTCTGTTCTCATTGATCTTGGGAGGGGTCCCCTCTGCCTCTTGGACATGAATGCTTGTTTCCTTCACCAGATTAGGGAAGTTCTCAGCTACAGTTTGTTCAAATACCTCTTCTAGACGTCTCTCTTTCTCCACCCCCTCAAGGATGCCAGTGATTCTGACATTGGAATGTTTCATTGAGTCCGTAATCTCCCATATTCTAATTTCTTGAAATTGGAGTTTTTTAAGCCATGTTCCCTCTTTTTTCTTCTTTTCTGTCATCTCATCTTCCAACTCACTTATTCGTTCTTCTGCCTCGTTTACCCTGGCTTTCAGAGCATCCAGTTTAGACTGCATTTGATTCATAGCATTCTTAATTTCTACCAGATTCGCTCTCATTTCCGCCCTTAGAGA
Source organism: Ursus maritimus (assembly GCF_017311325.1). Classification (NCBI taxonomy): domain Eukaryota; kingdom Metazoa; phylum Chordata; class Mammalia; order Carnivora; family Ursidae; genus Ursus; species Ursus maritimus. Next base: position 57,951,442 of record NW_024424008.1, read on the forward strand.
TTCTGTATTCTCGTTAATATTTTCGTAAATATTTTTTTCAAGCCTACACATCATCTTGACCATTGTTACCATGAACTCCATTTCTGACAATTTGGTTATATCCATATCCATTAGTTCTGTGGCAAAGGCCACAGTCTCTGTTTCTTTCCTTTATTGGGGGTTCCCCCTCCTTGTCATTCTGATGAGGTGTGGTTCTGGGGACGTACAGAGCCCAAATTATTGACCAGGACCCAAGCAATGTGCACTTGTTTTATAGGGACCTTAGGGATGTGGGCTTCTTGTTTTTTCAGCCTGCCTTCTGGAGGAGGGGCCTGCTGCACTGATACTCAGGCAACCCTGTTTGGGTAGAGTTGCCCTGTCTCCTGTGGGGGGAGGGGATGGGCACAGTGTGAACCAGTTTTTCCGTGCTTTTGTTCTCTGGTGGCTTTTGTTTCCCTAGTGGCTTTCTGTGACTCTTCTGAGAGTCAGAGCAGCAATGGGCATATCCAAGTCTCTGTCTCAGAACAGAGAGATTGCAGTCTGCTCTCCACTGAGCTCTCCTGGCCACTCTAACTCTGTTTCTGTTGGTGCTGCTAAAAACCCCGCAGCGTCCCGGTTTGTACACCCCACCACCGTGCTCCCAGTCCTCGCTCCCAGGGCTCTTCTGCTTACTTTTGATTTAATTTATTTTCCTAGGTTCTTATGATGAAAGTCTAGATTATTGATTTCAGGTCTTTCTTGTTTTCAAATATATTTATTCAGTGCTATAAATTTTCCTCTAAGCACTGTTGTCCATGCATTTCATGGATTTTGATAAGCTGTATTTTCATTTTCCCTTAGGTCAGAATATTTTTAAATTGTCTTGAGACTTGTTATTTGATCTGTTACTAAGAAGTGTATTGTTGAATTTCCAAGTTCTGGGCTTTTCAACTATCCTTCTGTTACTGATTTCTAATTTAATTCTGTTGGGGTCTGAGAGCATGCTTTGTATGATTTCTATTATTTTACAGTTGTTAAGGTGTGTTTTATGGTCCATAACGTGTTCTGTGTTGGTAAATGTTCCATATGAGCTTGAGAAGAGTGTATATTTGCTATTGTTGGATGAAGTATTCTAGAAATGTCAGTGAGGTCCACGTGATTACAAGTGTTGTTCAGTTTCATAATGGATTTAATGATTTTTCTGTCTGTTGAATATGTCAATTACTGAAAGAGAGGTGTTGAATTCTCCAGCTATAACAGTGGATTTCCCTAGTTCTTGTAGTGCTTTCAGGTTTTGCCTTACATATTTTGATACTCTGTTGTTAGGCATATATACTTTAGGGATTGTTATATCTTTATTAGAGAATTGGCTACTTTATCATCATGTAATCCTGCTCTTTATCCCTGATAATTTTCATTGCTCTGAATTCAGCTTTTTCTGAAATTAATATAGCTGCTCAGTTTTCATTTAATTAGTGTTAGTTAATATGTTATATCTTTCTCCATTACTTTGCTTTTAACCTATCTGTGTCTTTATATTTAAAATTTTTTTTATAGACAAAATACAGTTGGATCTTATTTTTTAATCTGTTTATAGTCTCTGCCTTTTACCTTGTATATTTAGACCATTGATATTTAATATAGTGATTGATATCCAACATACTTGTTAATGTTTTCTATTTCTTGCTCTTGTTCTTTGTTTCTTTTTTCATATTCTTTTTCTGCCTTCTCTGGTTTTAATTGAGCATTTTATATGATTACATTTTCTTTTCTCTCAGCATATCAATTATACCTCTTTTTTACTTTTTTTTTTTTTTTGGTTTCCCTAGAGTTTGCAGTGAGTGTTTACAACTAATCTAAGTCCACTTTGAACATTATTCCACTAAATAAAATTTCCCCTGAGTTTAGTAGACAAAGTCATGCTTAAAGGAAGGGAACTGCCTCAAATACCCAGCCAGCCCTCATCCCCATTTGAGTTTGTAGATGGTAGAAGGATAAAGAAGTAAGCTCCAATCTTCCCAAAAGCACACCTGAATTTCCCATAGGCTTTCATAGTTGAGGAGATAAAGACTTGCCAAGACCACCTGTAAGAAATAGGGAAAAACTAGAAGTGGACAGACCAGATATGGATTACTAAAACTGCAATCCAGGGTTCAATTTCTGATCGGATTGACATGATCATCCTCTCACCCTAACTAAAAGAGGACAGAAAAAAATCCATGAATCTGTACTCTTAGGATTTGCCTACTTTAGTGGAAATAAAAGTATGTGTGTGTGTGTGTGTGTGTGTGTGTATATATATAATGAATTTTGTTTAAAAATTACATACAGTTGACCCTTGAACAACATTGGGATAGGGGCACTGATTCCCCCCACCCCCACCCCCCCGTGCAGTCAGAAATCCATGTGTAACTTTTGACTCTCCAAAAAGTCAACTACAAATAATGTACTGACTGAGAGCTCCTGGTCTCAGTCTGGTTCCAGTGAGCACACTGGAGCTCCGTTTCAGTCTGGTGGCGCATGTTCCCCGGCTCACAGTCTCAGTCTGCTCTCTCGCGGGTGCTGGTCCACGAGTCCGCCCACTCCCCTGTGCAGGTGGCTACCGCTTCCCGGCACCCAATCGCGGTGGCTCCCTCCCCCTTCCGTTTATCTTCCGATATCTGTGCACAGTTTCACGGCTCCCCACTTCGTACCCCAAAACTCATTGCTGAAGATGTTCATTTGTAGAGATCCAGATGTATCTTCCTGCGTCTCAGGCTGATTCCGTGGATGTTCAGGCTGGTCTGGTACCTACCCAGCTCGACTCAGGGAACCGGCTGAAAAAGGGATCCCCTACTCCTCTGTCATCTTAACTCTTAACATGTATTTTTGACTTAATAAAATCTAGTTAGGAAAGGTCATCTGGTGTTAAACTCAAATTAGCCAATCATAATTTTTTTCTCTGAATTTACCTGTAAAATAATATTTAATATATAAATCATATATTTGAGGACTTATGTAAAATTTCTGTTCTGTGAATAACATATCAGTTGATTTTTATACTTATATGTTACATAGAAAGTAATTCCAGTTATCGTGAAAGCTGTTTTCCTTATTGGATGCCCATAAGAAATAAAATCTTAAAATATTTTTTTAATTTAAAAATAATTATTTGAGGCTTATTTGACCTATTTCATAAATAATCAATATTCAACTGTTTTAACATGATAGAGAAGTGATATATACAGTGTTGAAGAGTAATACATTTTTTTATAGGCAGAGCTTCTAGATGCTGCTGCTGGCGTTCATGTACGATTCAGATTAGGTGGTGTAAGTATGGATGAATTCTTATTTGGTAGTTTTAAAGCACATTTATGTGAAATTTAAAAGATGTAAATTTTTATAACTGTAAACCTTTTTTTGTAATTAGATTACAATGGTCCTTTGAACTTCTCCATATACAGGTTAAATTTCCACCTGATATATACTATAAAATTTTCACTCATAGACATATTGAAGATCTGTGTGCTAATAGCCCTAGAGATTATACAAAACTTTCAGCAAAATATACATCTCATATTAAAAGTGGCGATCTTCAGGAAGAGGATCGTAGTGGCTGGTATCGTCGTGTAGAGAACAATGGCTGGAGGCCTGTCTCTGATACAGTAAGAAAAGAGAAGTATTAATAATTTTTAATCCTATATATTTAGAAACTCATTTGTCTTCTTGAAAATTTTAAAATAATAAATCTTGGTAATTTAACTGATAAAAAATGTGACATTACTCAGGGGTTACTAATAATACTTCAAGATCAGCAATATTATCTTTTTTTTTTTCCTTTGCATTTACTTCTACTTTTAGTAATCAGCTTTGATCTGGGTCATCTTTACATACTGTCTGGTACTCAAGTTTAGCATCTGTATATTGAAGCAAATTTAAAAATGTTGACTCTATATTAATTAATCCTTGGACTAGAAGTGGAAATTCTTGAGAAAAATATGACATTTTCTCTTATAGAGCTTGTAACAGCAGAGGCTGGTGGGAAATCATTTGAATTGTCATGGTGTTTGGAACTTTAACATGTCCTCATTAATTGAATGGAATGATTTTAAATATAAATAGTTCTTAAAACATATATATGATTTAGGAACTTTTCCATAGACACCCATGTTTAATGTCCTTTTTGTGGAGATAATCTCTACCTAATGATGTTTGTAAGGTTACATTTAATAGGTTAATATAGTCAGGTTCTATAGCTCTAGATGTCATATCTTCATTCAGGTCCTCAATCTCTGGTACGCAGATTATAGAATTGGTATATGAAGTGTATACTAAGTATGAAAAATGAAAATGATCAAGGTGTGAATTCATACATTCATTCATCAAACCTTATTGCATACCAGCCATATGTCGGGCATTGTACTAGATGCTAGGGAAACAATGGTAGATAAAATAATCCCTCCCCTCAAGTATTTTTAATTTGGGAGAGAGTCAAGTAAAAAGAATATTTCAGCACAATGCAGTAAATATGTGCTTTAAGAGGGACAAATACATAATGTTGCAGGGGATAGCAAACTCTCCTCCTTGTTCTTTAATCTGTATGTGGTGAAGGAGAGGGAATGAATTTGAAGTAGGAAAACAGGCAGCCAGTTAGGATAGCATGTCACACAGGGAAACCACAAACTCTCGGGACATAATGACAAGACTTTGTTCTTGAAGGGTGCCTGTACTCCTTGAGAATTAGGGTCTTCAAAAGTCAACAGCACTAAGAGTAGGTAAGGTCTGTTCTTATGAAAAGCAAAAACAGTACTGGAGTATGTCTCTTCATTTATCCATTCAACAAAGAGTTCTTAAGTACCTCAGTATACTATTGCTTTGTTAGTCTTTCTGTGACATGTACCTCTGAAAGCTCAATGTGCCACTCACCCATGACATAATAAGAAATACCTTGAAAGGGGTGTGTTTGCTCCTCTATTTCTACCTTGGCATATTCCTACTGGACTCACAGAAATTCTTGTCTATAGCCAGATAACCTCACAGCCAGTATTTCAACACTTTGTATATTCACATTTTTCATTTCTCAATAGTTTTGGGTGTCTACTGAAAATGTAGAGGTGGGAGAAGAAAAAGAAATCGAATTCCATTTCTCTAAACTGAAGAGAAGGCAAGATATGGAAAAGAAAAGAAAAATTAGAAAGATAGAATGGATGAGGAAAATGTAAGTGGATGAAATAGACTTAATATATACTATCTTAAGTTATTTTAAAAACATGCTATCACTACTAAAATAACTACATGTTATTTTTAAAAGAAAATGTAAGATTATAGTTATGTTTTTAAAAATACATAGAAAGCAAACATTTAACAAATGCCTGCTATGTGTGAGATACTGTTAATCTCTAGGATATAAGTGGACAAAGACATGTTGTCTTTGACCTCAAGGAAATTACAGGCTATTGGAATATTAGATATGAAAATAAGCATTTATTCTTATATATTAGTTAACTTTTATTTGGCCCTCTGGATCCATCTGTACCCTTCTCAACCCTTCTTTTTGCCCTAAGACACTGACCTGTACGTATTACACTAAAAGTCATTGTCTAACCAATGTTAAAAGCAAACCAAAACATCAAAATGTTTTCAAGTTTACTTTACTCCATATGCAGAACAAATCCCCCAAATATTTAAAGTAATACAAACACTCCAGTATCTCAAATTACATAAAATTCACAATGTCTACTATATAGCAATTAATTACCAGACATGCAAAGAAACAGGAAAATAGATCCCATATGAGAAGAAAAATTAATTGGTAGCAACAGGCCGGCCAAAAATATCTTTTGAAAAGGAAGGCAAAAGAAAAACTTTGGAGACAAGTAAAAGCTGAGTTCTCTTATCATAGTAGACCAGCACTGCAAGAAATTTTTCTGGGAGAAGAAAAATGCTTCTAGGTAGAAATCTGGATTTATATAAGGAATGAAGAACTCCAAACGTGGTAATTATGTAAGTAAATATAAAGGACTTTTATTCTTATTATTTAAATCTCTTTAAAGGGTAGTTAACTGTTGAACTATACACTTAAAAATAGATAAGATGATAAATTTTAAGTTACATGTTTTTTATTACAATTTTGATAAGATAGGTGTTAAACCTGTAAAGGAATGAGTTAATATTGATATTGCCAATCTAATTCTACCTACATTTTTGATTCCATAATTATACTCCTTTTCTCTTATATTGAAAATCTTCACTTCAAATAAAACGTAATTGCTTATTTTTCTGATATTACAAATAATTTGTTCTAAAAATAACAACATAATAATACATATGCAATTACTGAATAAAATTCAAAAAAATTTTTTAAGTTAATTTACTATTTAAAGTTTTTTTTTTTTTAAAGATTTTATTTATTTATTCGACAGAGATAGAGACAGCCAGCGAGAGAGGGAACACAAGCAGGGGGAGTGGGAGAGGAAGAAGCAGGCTCATAGCAGAGGAGCCTGATGTGGGGCTCGATCCCATAACGCCGGGATCACGCCCTGAGCCGAAGGCAGACGCCCAACCGCTGTGCCACCCAGGCGCCCCTAAGTTAATTTACTATTTAAAGCAGAAACACTGACAATGTATTGTGACATTTATAAACTTAAAACAGTACAAAAGTAAAATGAATGATGACAGTACCGCAAAGGTTGGGAGAGGTGAAATAGAAGTATACTGCTAGAAGTTCCTTATTTTACATATAAAGTGGTATAATATGCTTAAAGGTAGACTGTGATTATTAAATACCATAAAGCAACCATAAAATCAACAAGAACTAAGATGTAAATATAGTAATGTGTAATGATGGAAATAAAATAGCATCATAAAAAACCATCAATCCAAAGGAAGGGTGAAAAAAGAAGAAAGGAAACAAAGAACAGAGAGAACAAATAGAAAGTGAATAGCATGATAAAGACTAAAATCAATCATATCAATAATAATACTAAATATAAGTAGTGTGAGCACCCCAAATAAAGGCAGAGATTGACAGACTGGATAAGAAAGCCATACATAAGGACATAACAATCCTAAATACTTATTTACCTACTAACAGAGCTTTGAAATACATGAAAATAAAATTAGTAGTACTGAAAGGAGAAACAGACAAAACCAAAATTATAATCAAAGATTTCAAAACCCTTTTATTAGTAATTGATAGAACAAGTGGGCAGTAAATTAGTAAAGATAGAGAAGACTTGAGCAAAATTATCAGCCAGCTTGACATAATTGGCACTTGTAGAGCACTGCACCCAACAAGAGAAAACACATTCTTTTCAAGTGCATGTGAAACATCCACCAAGATACGTTATATTCTGGATCATAAAACAAACATCCACAAATTTGAAAAAATTAAAATCATACAAAGAAAGTTCTCTGATCACAATGGAATTAAAAAGTAATTAAAAATAGAATTAATAACAGAAAATTTTCTGGAAAACTTCCAAATATTTGGATATTAAACAGCATACCTCTATATAATCCATGAGTCAAAGAAGAAGTCCCAAGGGAAATTTGAAAATACCTTTGATTTAATGAAAATGAAAATACAACATAAAATTTTGAAGATGCAGCTAAAGCAGTACTTACAAAGAAATATATAGCATTAAATACTGATATTTATTTTAAGATTTATTTATTTATTTGACAGAGACAGCCAGCGAGAGATATTTATCTTAAGATTTATTTATTTATTTGACAGAGACAGCCAGCGAGAGAGGGAACACAAGCAGGGGGAGTGGGAGAGGAAGAAGCAGGCTCCCAGCGGAGCAGGGAGCCTGATGCAGAGCTTGATCCCAGGACCTTGGGATCACACCCTGAGCCGAAGGCAGATGCTTAACAACTGAGCCACCCAGGCGCCTCTAAATACTGATATTTAAAAAGAAAGAAATCAATGATCTACGCTTTCAACGTAAAATGAATAAAAGATGAGAAAATTAAACCCAAAGCAAGTAAAAGGAAGGAAATGATAGCAGTAGAAATCAGTAACATTGCCGATAGAAAACCATCAGAGAAAATGAATGAAATCAAAACTTGTTTTCTTTGAAAAGAGCAATACAATTTATAAACCTCTAAATAAAATTTTACAAAGAGAACACATGCAATTCAGAAATGTGAGAAATGAAAAGCAAGATATTACTGCCAATCCTGTAGGCATTAAGACAGTATAGATATATTATGAATCATTTAATGCCCACAAATTTGAAAAATTTGATGAAAGAACAATTCATTGTAAGGCATAAACCAAAACTCACTAAAAAAACAAATAAAAACATAAATAGGTCTGTTAAATTGAATTTTTAAATTCAATTAAATTTAATTGAATTATTAAATTATTAAGTTGTAAGTTGAGTTTATAAAAATCCCACAAAGAAAACTCCAGGCCCAGATGGATTTCCTAGTGAATTCTAGTTAGTGTTTAAGAAAGACAATACAAATTCTACACAATATTTCCAGAAATAGGGAATATGTCCCAACAATATCTATAGAGTATTACGCAATATAAAAACCACTCGAGGCTTATTAAAAAAAAGATATTACAAGAAAACAACAACCATGATCTCTGAGGAACATATATATGGGATAGTAAATAACATCATAAACAAATGGAGTTTATCCAGGGAGTACATAGTTGGCTTAACATTTGGAAATCAATGCAATTTACCATACTAACAGACTTACAAAGTTGGATATAACCATCTCAATAGATGCAGAAAAAGTACTACAAAAATCCAACAACCATTCGTTATGAAAACTCTTGTCAAACTAGGAATAGAAAAGAAGTCCTCCACCTGATAAAGGATATGTACAAAAAACCTCTTGCTAACATGATACTTAAAGGTGAAAGACTGAATGCTTTCTCCCTAAGATCAGGAACAAGGCAAGGATGTCTGCTTTCACCACTTCTTTACAACACAGGACTGGAGGGTCCTAGTCAGTGCAGGAAGGCCAAGAAAGAGCAAGGAAGGGGGTGCCTGGGTGGCTCAGTCATTAAGCATCTGCCTTCGGCTCAGGGCATGATCCCAGGATCCTGGGATCAAGCCCTGCATCGGGCTCCTTGCTCCACTGGGAGCCTGCTTCTTCCTCTCCCACTCCCCCTGCTTGTGTTCCCTCTCTCGCTGGCTGTCTCTGTCAAATAAATAAATAAAATCTTACAAGAAAAAAAAAGGGAGGAGGGAGACACTGACACTGGAAAGGAAGATCTATCTAAAAAGAGTCTTTATTCACAGTTGACTTGATTGACTAGGTACAATCCTAAGGAATCTACAAAAAACTTATTGGAACTGCTAAGTGGGTTTATCAAGGTTGTGAGATGCAGAAGCCAACCGTATTGCCATATTCCAGCAAGAAACAATGGGAAATTGAATTTTTGAAAACACATTAGAAAAAATGAAATACCTAAGCATAAATTGAAGAAAAAATTCTGTATGACCTATCCACTAAAAACTTCAAAACACTGCTAAGGTAACTTAAAGAAGGCCTAAATAAGTGATGAGATATAAGGTGGTATTGGATCAGGAGACTCCGTATTGTTAAGATGTTCATTGTCTCCAGATCTGTACATTCTGTTCAGTCACAATCAAAAGTTACAGCAGGATTTTGGGGGAAGTTGACAAGTTGATTTGAAAATTTTTATGGAAATGCATTGGAGCTAGATTAGCCAAAACAATTTTTGGAAACATAAAATTTGGAGAACTTACACTACTTGAATCCAAGAATTAATATACTTAAGACATTGTGTTATTAGCATAAAGATAGACATAGATTAATGGAACAGAATCAAGAGTTGAGAAAAATAGATACACATGTATACTGATGAGTTTTAACACAGGTGCCAAGGCAATATAATTGGAAAACGATATTCTTTTCAACAAATTGTATATTCAAATGCAGAACAATGAACCTTGACCGTTATCTCTCACACCATATATGTAAAGTTTTATATTTCAGAAGAGATCACAGATCAAATATAAATGCTAAAACCATAAAATACCTACAAGTAAGGAAAGGAGACAATCTTAGTGACCTTGGTTCTGGCAAAAATTTCTTAAATAGGACACAGAAGGCATGACATTTAAAAAAGTTGTCAAATTGCACTTCATCAAAGTTGAAAGCTTTTGCTCTGTGAAAGACACTGTTAAAAAAATAAAATGACAAGCTACATGCATATTGACTAACTGGAATTTAAATAAAATCTTGAGAAAAAAAGATAAGCCACAGACAGGAAGAAAACATTAGTGATATATATATATTTTATATATATATATATTTATATATATTATATATATATAATTAAATAGTCTTGTATCTAGAATATTAAAAACCCTCAAAACCCAATGATGACAAATTGAACAAAGGATTTGAACACTCTATCATTGAAGATACATGGATAGCAAAAGAGCACAAGTAATGACTGTCATCGTTAGTCATTAAGGAAGTGCAAACTAAAACTTTAAGGAGTTACTGCTATATATACACTAAGGTGGTTCCGTCTGCCATACTAATTGTTGGCACAGGTATGGAGCGAATGCAAACTGCTACTTCTGCTTTGGGAACCAGTTTGACAGTTTTCTTACTAATAAATATACACTTACTATTCATCCCAGGCATTCCACTTCTAAGTATGTACTTGAGAATAAGAACCTATGTTCACAGAAAGATTGTATATGAGTGTTCATAGCAGCTTTACTTGTAATAGCCAGAACCCAGAAACAGCCAAATGTCCATCAGCCCAAATGTCACTTGATGAACAAATTGTGATTATGTACACAAAGAAATACTACTCAGCAATAGGAAGGAATGAACAATTGATACACATAGCAACGTGGATAAATCTCAAAATAACAATGCTGAATGAAAGAAACCAGTCAAAAAAGAGTTCATACTGTATGATTCCATTTACATAAAATGCTAGAAAATATGAACAAATCTGGAGAAATACAAAGATCAGTAGTTGGAGATGAGGGTGGGCAATGAGAAGAGGAAAGGATGACAAAGGGGCACAAGGAACTTTGGGGGGTGATGGATATGTTCATTTTTTACTGTAGTGGTGGATTGACAAGTGTATACTTATGTCAAAAGTCTTCAAGTTCTGTTTAAATATGTGTGTTTACTGTACATCAGTTATACCTCAGTAAAGTTGTTACAACTTTTGTGACCCCCCCCACCCATTTTGTTCACCCCCCAACCCACTGCCTTTGACAGTCACCAATCTATTCTGTTTATCTTTGAGCTTGTGTATTTTTAGATTCCATATGTAAGTAAGATCATACAGTATTTATCTTTCTCCATCTGACTTCACTTCGATAGTGCTCTCAGGGTCCATTCATGTTGTTGCAAATGGCACAATTTCATTTTTATGGCTGAATAATATTCTTCTGTATCACATTTTCTTTATCCGTTCATCCATTGATTTTTATAAGAATATGTGCAGATCTTCAGAAGATCTTCATTTCTTGTACTTGCAGGGTGAGTTGGGGGCAACCCAGGAACCAGTTGTAAGGGTCATAGGGTCACAGTGCCTACAGTGCAACCAAATGCTTAGTGCTCTTAGATCTTACGCACTAAGGTAGGGGCATGAGTGGAGAAGAAGTGGAACCCAGAGACCTAGGATGGGGACATGTGGGCAGGCATAGATAAGGCTGAGAATCTTGAACTTCGAACTCCCCTGTTGGTGGAGGAAATTCTTCCTCCCTGTTTTGTGGGAACCAGGCCTTCTGTGCATAAAGCTTTTTGGTGACTGCACCTGGCATAGTTGCTGCATGTGCTCATGCTGATTCTCCCACAACATCGCTCATTGCCTCCAGCCCACAGAGAGAGTTCTCAAAACAGCCCAGACACAGACGTGCAAGGTCTACTCCAGGAGGAGATCACTTACAAATCAAAAGACTTCCAAGAATTTACCAATCTCTATTAGTAGGAGCCTCAGAAACGTGTGAGAGTGGATTTTCAGGTTGTGAGATCTGATGATTGGGTTAAATTTACTGATAATGACCACATTCATCTAGGATCATGAATTTAATGTGTTGGCTTGAGGACCCAGAAATGATGTTAAGTAGTCTGTCTGGTTGTCTAATCAAAGCCTGAACTCAACCAAAGCTCCACTATTGCAAAATGCCTGAACTTCTCTGGTATACTGTAGAAAAAAAGGATTTCTGAAGTCACAGGGGAATGTGTATATTTGTTCCTCTTACGTGCAGTCTACTCAGCTACCCACTAGCTGTAACCCCAGGAGGCCCTAGAAGGTATAGTTTTCATCAAGTCATTAATAAATGAGAGGAACCTCGAAGTTCCTGATGAACTCTGTGGTGGCTTTTTTTGTAGACTGGAGGTGACAGTGGGGAAAGCTGTAGTGGAATTGGTACCTTTAGTTCACCAGCAATACAAATCGCAGCTAAGCTTCCAGAAGTGCTTCCTCTAATGCAGCAAGTCAGCACAGCTCCTGGCCCCTGGTATGTTGCTATTGACCTGACACATGTTCTTTCCCATCCCAACCAGGAAGCAAAAAGAGAAGTAGTTTGCATTTACATGGAAAGAACAGGATGTGCCTTTCCATCTTACTCTCAGAGCTGTGTCTGCTCCCCTGCTCTTTTCCTAGGGGCTTGTACCTCTCAGTTCCCACACATGATCATGCCTGTCTTTATACTGGTGACCTTATACTAATCAGACGCAGTGAGCAGAAAATAACTCCCCGGATGACTTCATAGGACAAATGCACACCAAAAAGAGAGAGAAATTTTGCAAAATGTTAAGGGTTTGTCACATAACTAAAGCTTATGGACATTTTGGGATATCCTTTCTAAAGTGAGAGACAAGTTTCAATACCTTGTCGTGTGTGTATTGAAGGCACATAGCACTTAAAGGGCCTCTCTGGATTTAGGAAGTAAAACATGCCACATTGGGGTATGCTGCTCCAAGCTATTTTCAAGGTAACTTAATGAGGCCACTGGTCTCCAGTGGGACATGGTGTAAGAATGAACGTGGTAGCAGGTCCGCAGTGTGGTCATGGTGCTGCCACTTGGGCTTTAGGGCCAAGCAGTCCCAACAGTATTGGACAGACAGTGAAATACTATATGGGGCTTCTTCTAATAAGAGGATCTCAGCACAGAGGGTTTAGGAGTAAGGTAATGCCCTCTTCTGACAATAGTTATTTTACATTTGAAAATCAGTTCTGGTTCTGCTACTGGACCTGGGAGAGACGGGACGCTTGGCAGTCGGATTCCAAGTGCCCTGTGATTATGAACTGACCTGGGTTTTATCTAATCCAACGAACCATAAAATTGAGAGTGTACAGCATCATCTCAGTACAAAATAGACGGAGTACGTGTGAGAATGGGCCGGAGAAGGTCCAGAGGGCCACAGTAAGCTGTGTGAGCAGGAGGCTCGGCTTCCTTCCACAGCCGCCCCTGCTGACCTGGCTCCACATCATCTCCATGCGTTTGGCTTCATGGGGACTCCCCTGGGACACGCTAACAGAGGGAGACTGTATTAGGTTTAATTCACCATGGATCTGCACAGGATTCTGGCAACATCTGAATTGTTTTTGGCCAGAAATTGGCCAAAGGGTACCCTCCCAGTGAGCACAAGCGGTGTTCTACTTCCTATAGAAAGGAGAAATTGCTTGAGACAGGGACCTTATTGACTGTGGCCAGTAACAGAGCTTCTCAGCTGATGAGGTACTTGGATGGAATTGGGGAAATTGGGATTAGGTCTGGGGACAGGTATACTCAGAATGGGCATAGCATATACTTGTGTCCTTGTGAATGCCCTTCCGAGGGCCCAGGAGGCAGAAAGCTGTAAGCATTCAGATGGACAAGATGATCCAACCTGTGGATGTCCGTTTTTTCACCTGGCCTCCTCAGTGGTTCTCAGTGGAGCCATGTACGAAGTGGTCATGGGAGTAGGGATGGAGGCTACATATAGACTCATAAACTTGGTCTCTTCTTCCCTGAGGTTGTTCTGGCTCTATAGCCACAGCTAACTGGACAGCAAAGGCCATTGCTTTGCCTCCAGCAGTGCACTGGCTGCCTGGCGGCGGGCTGATTATGTTGGACCCTTCCCACGTGGAGGTGGCATCTCTGTGTTCGCAGTGAAAAACATTCTGAATACGTATTTTACTTCTCTGCTTGCATTACTTCTGTCAGCAGTACCATTTATTACGGAAGCCTTAGCCATCATCATTTTATTCCATACGACATTGCCTCTAACTCGGGACCCACGTACAGTAAAGGAAGTGTGGTAGTAGGCTCAGAACAACCAAATACACTCACCGTATGTGCCGTCATCCAGAAACAGCTGGCATTGACCGAACGCTAGTATTTGCTCAAGCTCCGGCACAGCCCGGGGTGGGAGAGGGGAGACACCTGGTAATAAGCCAGTGCACATGAATAATAATCTGTTTTCTTTCTTTCTTTCTTTCTTTTTTCTTTCTGTTTACTCTCAAAACAATCCTCATCCATAACTGAGCCCTCTATTTCTAATTACATGGACATTTCCATCTCAAACTCAACTGGTCTAACCCTGAATTTCTTCTATTCCTCATCATAAAAATTGTTTCTTTTCCGTATTCCTCTTGGCCTCAGGTTATGACACCATCATTTACCCAGTCATCCAAGGCAGAAATGTAGGGGTTCTCCTTGACTTCTTATCTTTCATAAGCTCCAATATGTCTTCTGTCATAAAGTCCTATCAGTTCTGCTTCCAAAGACTCTCCCAAGTCTGGCATGTCTGTCCCTCCCTGACAGCAGCTTCTCAGTGCTCACGTCTCTACTTCATGGGCAGAATCCTACTTGGTGTCTTTGTCTCTAATCTTTTGCCATCTTTGTGTAAACACTGATGGCATGTCTTGAAAACACAAATCACCTCCTTACCCGAAATATGTTAGGGGCTCACTGTTACCTACATCCTACGTGATAGTCCCTCTCCCTGGCTTGCTCTTTTCTGGCTCAGTTTCATGGCAACAAAGCCTTCACCTTTTGATACTTGGCTGAGACATCTCCTTCTGAAGCCTGCCTTGACTTAGCTAGGCACAGGCACTTTTTTTTGGAGGTGCCCTCACAGATGTATTATATACTCAACTGTCACACTTGTGCAAATCTCTGCATATTTGCCACCTCCACTACACTTTGAGCTCCTAAAGAACAGGGACTCTGATCTCTTTGTCAGCACAGGGCTGTAGACATAGTAGATGCTTAATGAATACATGTATGTTGAATAAAGTGAGTGAGCAAGTGAGTCCTTAGGGCTGGATGTTGTAATGTTTCCTTTTTGTAAGGTTACAGAGGATGAACAAGAAACGTTACTTTGTGTGCTTTGTTCACTGACGGCACCCTCTACTGACTTATGGTTAGAATCAGCAGCGAACAAAATCATGATACTTTTTTTTTTTTTACCTCTCTCCTTAATTAAAGAAAATGTGATTTTTACATTCCCTTCCTGTGTGCTACAGATCTTAGCTCTTCTTGACTTCTTTTCCAGTTTAAACTTCGATTCTTACTAGGTCTTTTGCATTTTAGCTTTCTCCCTGTTGGCATATTCAGAAAAACATTCTTATAATTTTTTTTCTCGTTAAATTTTCTGTCTTAGAATATGAGATTATCTGGGGCGCCTGGGTGGCTCAGTCGTTAAGCATCTGCCTTCGGCTCAGGGTGTGATCCCGGCATTCTAGGATCGAGCCCCACATCAGGCTCCTCTGCTGGGAACCTGCTTCTTCCTCTCCCACTCTCCCAGCTTGTCTCTCTCTCATTGGCTGTCTCTCTCACTGGCTGTCTCTCTGTCAAATAAATAAATAAAATCTTTAAAAAAAATATGAGATTATCTAAAAATGGATATATTGCAACATAAGCCAAATTTTATATCTTTTGTTTTAAATGCCACTCATTTTTTATAAAACAAATTATGCTTATTATAAAGTGATCTGTATTTCTGGTTACTATTTGAAATTCTTTTCTACTTGCTAACCTGTTGTTGTTTGATTACTGTTATAGCCTACTTAACTATAAATAACGACTAATATTTGAAGAGTTTAAAACAGAATTAAATTCTTGGAATAAGTATTATAATTCTCTTTAAAATGAATCCTCTTTCTGTGTATCCTTGATGATAGCAAAAATAGATAACTGTTGTAAATCACTATTGCCAAAGTACAAAGAAATATCATCCAGGTTTCCAGATCTAATCACAAGTGTGTATTTGGGAAGGTAAAACATGGAAGAACTCATTAAAAAAATGTGCTCACCTCTAGCCTTCCAGAAGTTTCTCATTTCTAAATGCATTTTTGTTGTGGCATCAGCATTAGTTAATAAACCTGGGCCATTGGGTACCATCGTTCGTTCATTCATTCATTCATTCATTCAGTACATATTTTTTTGCCTATTAATGTTCAGGGAATATAGAAGATTGGAAGTTCCACAGAGGAATCCCACCTCTGTACACAATGCTTTGCAAATGGTGGACACTCAATACATATTTATTACATGAGTAAGTGAATGAAGAACTATAGAAAAATTGTGAAATCATACTTTCTTACAATTTGTGCTCTTACTAACCAATATAAATCAAGAGGCATGTTCCTCTTCTATGAAAGTAGCTCTTATGAATCGTTATCTACTTAAAGTTTGAAAAAGCAGAAACTTCATGAAGGCAGGGACATATCTTGCCTCTGTCCTACACCTTACCATCCAGGAATTTGTAAGCCTTCTTTTACTGAATGCTTCCTGTGTGCCAGTCATAGTTCTGAATGCTTTATAAAGACTTACACTTCTAAACCTCTCCAGAATGCTGAGAAGAAGAGTATTATGATTACCATTTTAAGGTAATCTTAAGCCCAGAAAGACTAGGTTATTTGGCAAAGGTCATAGAGGTAGTAAATCACAGAAGCAAGACTCAAGGCCAGATAGTTGGATTTCAGAGTCCTACCTAGCCCTACACGACCACCATGCCACTTCCTACTCAGTGTTGAATTAATAAATGAAAACAGTTTCACAGTAGGTTAACTTAAAATGGAATACCAATGTAGATCTTAAAATGAAAAACTGAAGAAAAAGTGCTGTTTTCCAGTATTCTTGCTAAGGACTGCTAACTTGTCTCTGCTCAGCTCACGTTTGGTGGATACATTCATTTATGTGCTCAGACTAACATGAGACAGAACAGAGCCGCTGAAGAAGTTTGGACTTGGAGTCACATTCAAATACGGGCTCTGACATATGTTTACTACCTACATAATCTTGAACAATTTCTTAACTTCTCCAGCTCTCGATTTCCTCACCTGTAAAATGGGAATAAAAATAGCTGTCACAAATGGCTGTGTCTTTTTAGAGAGAATTAAATGAGATAATGTATGAAAAGTACCTGACACAAAAAAGGTTGTTACCATCTCTCTTCCCTTTGCCTCTCCCTCTGTTTTCCGTTCCCCTGGCTTTCCCCTCCTTACCAGCCGTTAGCCACATGACCTTGTCTTCCAGGACTTAATCTCTCTTCTGTAAGATGAGAGGGCTAGTCATCTGGTCTCCAAGAGCATTTGACTCTGGAATTCGATGATTCAGTGATGTAGTTACTTGGTTTTTCATTGTATCATAGCAGTGCACATACTGAGGGGTGGTTTTGAAACGAGTCTTCACCGGTTAGCGTGGTTGATTAAGTTGCTTTGTTTCTCTTTTCTTTTCTTCCCCCTTCCCCCCAAAAAAATATCCCATCACATAGAACTTGGTTTGGATGTATTTAAGTTAAATCAGGTGAAAACTTGGTTTAATATGTAAATGGTTTCACAGCAACTATATATATATATATATTAACTGCATCTACTAGTAATGACCTGTTTCACGAGGTTTATGTCTCTCTTCCTTTCTCCTGTTTAGGTACTATGCAGGAAGCCTAGAGGCTAAGTCAACAACTCGTAGAACTCTAGATTTAATTCACACAGCAACCAAGGGCCTAATGAGAGCTGTCGAAGGCGGTGGAATAGATTCTGTGATGGAATGGGAAGTGGATGAAGTGCTAAACTGGACAAATGCACTGAACTTTGATGAGTAAATGCATTCTGCTTTTACTGGGGAGCAAGGGCAGGCCTCATGTATGTTTCTGATGTTCCCACCTCTGCTTGGGATCTTGGGCCCACAAACATAATCTTTAAAAAACAAAAACAAACGAGTATTGTTTGTCTAGAAAAAAAGAAGATATGAGGGAAGAATGTAAAGGAAGAGATGATATAAAAGTAGAAAAAAATTAGACTTAGGTATTTTTTTTTAATTGAAGTATAATTAACATACAATGTTCTAGGAGTTATAGGTCTATAAATAGTGATTCGACAATTCTGTGTATAGCTCACTGTTCACCATGATAAGTATAGTCACCATCTGTCATCATACAACTTTATATATTATTAACTGTATTCCCGATGCTGTACTTCTCGTCTCTGTGATTTACTTATTTTATAACTGGAAGTTTGTATCTCTTAATGCCCTTTATCTGTTTCACCCATCCTGCCATCCACTTCCCCTTTGACAAACATCGGTGCTCTATATTTAGAGTCTGATTTTTTTGTTTGTTCGTTTGTTTCTTAGAAACAAAATCTAGTTCTTAGGTTACACACCAAGTGAAATTCGTTGGTATTTGTCTTTGTCTGTCTGACTTATTTCACCCTCTAGCTCCAACCATATTTTCACAAATGTCAAGACTTCATCTTTTTATGGCTGCGTAACAGTCCACTGTGTGTGTGTGTGTGTGTGTGTGTGTGTGTGTGTACCTCACATCTTTTTTTTATCCATTCATCAGTTGGTGGACACTTGGGTTGCTTCCGTATTGTGGCTACTGTAAATAATGCTGCAATAAACATAAATATCTTTTCAAATTAGTATATTTGTTTTGGTAAATACCAGTAGTGGAATTACTGGATCATATGGTATTTCTAATTTTTTGAGGAACCTCCACACAGTTTCCCACAGTGGCTGCACCAGTTTGCATTCCCACCAACAGTGCAGGAGGGTTTGCTTTTCTACCACATCCTCACGAACACTTAGGATTTCTTGTCTTTTTTATTTTAGTTATTCTGATAGGTGTAAGGTGATATTTCATTGTGGTTCTGATTTGTATTTCCCTGATGATGAGTGATGTTGAGCATCTTTGCATGTGTCTGTTGGCCATCTGCATGTCTTCTTTGGAGAAATGTGTATTCATATCTCCTGCCCATTTTTAACTGTGTTTGTGTGTGTGTTCTTTATATATTTTGGATATTAACCCCTCATTGTATATTTCATCTGTAAATATCTCTCATTCAGTAAGTCACCTTTTCATTTTGTTCACAGTTTATTTTGCTATGTAAAAGCTTTTTATTTTGGTATAGTCCCAGTAGTTTATTTTTGGTTTTGTTTTGTTTGCCTGAGGAGACATAGCTAGAAAAATGTTGCCAAGACCAATATCAAGAAATTACTGCCTACATTTTTTTCTAGGAGACTTATGATTTTAGGTCTCACATTTAGGTCTCTAATCATTTTGAGTTTATTTTTGTGTGTGGTTTGAGAAAGTGGTCTAGTTTCATTCTTTTGCATGTAGCGGTCCAGTTTTCCCAACACCATTTATTGAAGAGAGTGTCTTTATTATATATTCTTGCCTCCTTTATCATAGATTAATTAACCATATACATATGGATTTATTTCTGGCTCTGTAACCTATAGATACAGATCCATTGATCTATATGTCTGTTTTCGTGCCAGTACCATACTATTTTAATTACTGTAACTTTGTAGTGTACTTTGAATTCTTGATTGTGATACCTCCAGCTTTGTTCTTCTTTCTCAAGATTGCTTTGGCTATTTGGGGTCTTTTGTGATTCCATTCAAATTTTAGGATTGTGTGTTCTAGTTCTCTGAAAAATGCTGTTGATTTTTTGATAGGGATTATGTTAAATCTGTGGATTGCTTTGGGTAGTATGAACATTTTAACATTTAACAACCAATGTGCGAGCACAGTATATCTTTCCATTTGTGTTGTGTTCAATTTCTTTCATCAGTATCTTAACAGTTTTCAGAGTACGGGTTTTTCACCTCATTGCTTAGGTTTATTCCTAGATATTTTATTCTTTTTGGTGTAATTGAACATGGGATTGTTTTCTTAATTTCTCTTTCTGCTACTTTATTATTAGTGCATGGAAATACAACAGATTTCTGTATATTAATTTTGCATTCTGCAACTTCACTAAATTCATTTATGAATTCTTTTTCTTTATTTTTTTGTAGGCCCGTGAGCATGGAGCCCAACATGGAGCTCAAGCTCATGATCCCTGAGATCAGTAGTCAGATGCCTAGGGGCGCCTGGATGGCCCAGTTGGTTAAACGTTTGCCTTCAGCTCAGGTCATGATCTTGGGGTCCTGGGGTGGAGCCTTGTGTCAGGCTCCTTCTCCCTCTACTCCTCCCCCCACTCGTGCTAGTGCTCGTCTAGTGCTAGTGCTTATGCTCACCTGCACACTCTCTCTCTCAAATAGATAAATTAAATCTAAAAAAAAAAAAAAAGAAAAGTCGGATGCCTAACCCACTAAGCCACCCAGGCACCCCATGTATGAGTTCTAATAGTTTTTTGGTGGAGTCTTTCAGGTTTTCTGTATATAATATCATATCAGCAACAAATAGTGACAGTTTTACTTCTTCCTTACCAATTTAGATGCCTTTTATTTCTTGTCTGATTGCTGTGGCTAGGACTTCCAGTACTATGTTGAATAAAAGTGGTGAGAGTGGACATTCTTATCTTGTTCCTGATTTTATAAGTAATGCTCTCAGTTTTCACCATTGTTAGCTATGTGTTTTTCATATACAGCCTTTATTATATTGAGGTATGTCCCTCTAAACCTACTTTGTTTAGAGTTTTTATCATGAACAATATTGTATTTTGTCAATGCATTTTTACCATCTATTGAGAGGATCAGATGGTTTTTCTTATTGTTAATGTGATATTTCACATTGATTGATTTGCAAATTTTTTTTAAAGATTTTATTTATTTATTTGACAGAGACAGCCAGTGAGAGAGGGAACACAAGCAGGGGGAGTGGGAGAGGAAGAAGCAGCCTCCTAGCAGAGAAGCCTGATGTGGGGCTCGATCCCAGAACGCTGGGATCACGCCCTGAGCCAAAGGCAGACGTTTAACAACTGCGCCACTCAGGCGCCCTTGATTTGCAAATATTGAGTCACTCTTGCTTCCCTGGACTAAATCTCATTCGATTGTGGTGGATGATCCTTTTACTGTATTATTGAATTCAGTTTGTTAATATTTTGTTGAGGATTTTTGCATCTATGTCATCAGGTAAATTGGCCCATAGTTTTGTTTTGTTTTTCTGTGGTGTCTGACTGGTTTTGGTGTCAGGGTGATGCTGGCCTCATGGAATGAATTTGGAAGTTCTCCTTTCTCTTCTGTTTTTTGGAACAGTTTGAGAAGAATTTGTATTAAATCTTCTTTATTTTTTTAAATGTTTTAATTTAAATGCAATTTAATTAACATATACTGTATTATTAGTTTCAGAGGTACAATTTAGTGATTCATCAGTTGCACATAACACCCAGTGCTCATTACTTCAAGTGCTCTCCTTAATGCCCATCATCCAACTACCCCATCCCCCCACCCACCTCCCCTCCAGCAACCCTCAGTTTGTTCCCTATGGTAAGAGTCTCTTATGGTTTGTCTCCCTCTCTGTTTTTGTCTTATTTTATTTTTCCTTCCCTTCTCATATGTTCATCTGTTCTGTTTCTTAAATTCCACATATGAGTGAAAACGTATGGTATTGACTGACTGACTTTGCTTAGCATAATACCTTCTAGTTCCATCCACGTCATTGCAAATAGCAAGATTTCATTCTTTTCGATGGCTGAGTAATATTCGTGTGTGTGTGTGTGTGTGTGTGTGTGTGTGTGTACGTTCTTTATCCATTCATCTGTTGGTGGACATC
>NW_024424008.1:57973366-58044300 GCF_017311325.1 Ursus maritimus
TTTGGCTGCTGTGGACATTGCTGCTATAAACATTGGGGTGCATGTGCCCCTTCAAATCACTGTGTTTGTGTCCTTTGAATAAATACCTAGTAGTGTAATTGCTGGGTCGTAGGGTAGCTGTATTTGTAACTTTTTGAGGAACCTCCATACTGTTTTCCAGAGTGGCTGTACCAGTTTGCTTTTCCTTCCCCTCTCTCCGCATCCTTGCCAACATCTGTCATTTCCTGAGTTGTTAACTTTAGCCATTCTGACTGGTGTGAGGTGGTATCTCATTGTGGTTTTGATTTGTATTTCCCTGATGACGAGTGATGTGGAGCATTTCTTCATGTGTTTGTTGGCCATTTGGATGTCTTCTTTGGAGAAATGTCTGTTCATGTCTTCTGCCCATTTCTTGACTGGATTTTTTTTTGTTTTTTGGGTGTGGAGTTTGATGTTTTTTATAGATCTTGGATACTAGCGCTTTATCTGTTATGTCATTTGCAAATATCTTCTCCCATTCCGTAGTTTGCCTTTTAGTTTTGCTGACTGTTTCTTTTGCTGTGCAAAGCGTTTTATCTTGATGAAGTCCCAGTAGTTCATTTTTGCTTTTGTTTCTCTTATCTTTGGAGACATGTCTAGCAAGAAGTTGCTATGGCCGAGGTCAGAGAGGTTGCTGCCTGTGTTCTCCTCTACAGTTTTGATGGATTCCTATCTCAAATTTAGGTCTTTCATCCATTTTGAATTTATTTTTGTGTATGGTGTAAGGAAGTGGTCCAGACGTTTCATTCTTCTGCATGTGGCTGTCCAATTTTCCCAACACCAGTTGTTGAAGAGACTGTCTTTTTTCCATTGAATAGTCTTTCCTGCTTTGTTGAAGATTAGTTCACCATAGAGTTGAGGGTCCTTCATTTCTGTGTTCTCTATTCTGTTCCATTGATCTGTGTGTATGTTTTTGTACCTGTGCTATATTATCTTGATGATTAGAGCTTTGTAATACATCTTGAAGTCCAGAATTGTGATGCCACCAGATTTGGTTTTCTTTCTCAGCATTTCTTTGGCTGTTCAGGATCTTTTCTGATTTCATACAATTTTTAGGATTGTTTGTTCCAGCTCTATAAAAAATGTTGATGGTATTTTGATAGGAATTGCATTGAGTAGGTATAGATTGCTTTGGAGTAGCATAGACATTTTAACAATTTTTATTCTTCCAGTCCTTGAACATGGAATGTTTTTCCATTTCTTTGTGTCTTCCTCAATTTCTTTCATAAGTGTATTTTTCAGAGTATAGATCCTTTACCTCTTTGGTTAGGTTTATTCCTAGGTATCTTATGGTTTAAATGTTTGGTAGAATTCACATGTGAAGCCATCTGATCCTGGACTTTTGTTAGGGTTTTTTTGATTACTGATTGAATTTCATCAAGAGTGATCGGCCTATTCAATTTTTTCTATTTCTTCCTCATTCAGTTTTAGAAGATCATATGTTTCTAGGAATTTATTCATTTATTCTCAGTTGTCCAATTTGTTGGCATATAATTTTATATAATATTCTCTTATAATCTTTTGTATCTCTGTGGTGTCAGTTGTAATTTCTCCAACTTCATTTCTGATTTTATTTTTTTTCTTGATGAGTCTGACTAAAGGTTTATCAGTTTTGTTGATCCTTTCAAAGAGCCACCTCTTGGTTTCATGGATCCTTTCTATTGTTCTTTTAGTCTCTATGTAATTTATTTCCTCTCTAGTCTTTATTATTTTTTTTCCTTCTACTAGCTTTGAGCGTAGTTTTTTCTTTTTTTTTAGTTCCTTAGGTGTAAGTTTGGGTTGTTTGAGATTTTTCTTGTTTCTTGAATATTAGGCATCTATTATTACCAACTTTCCCTCTTAGAACTGCTTTAGCTGCTTCCCATTGATTTTGGACTGTTGTGCTTTCATTTTAATTTATCTCCATGTATTTTTTATTTCTTCTCTGATTTCTTTGTTGACCCATTGGTTGTTCAGTAGCATATTGTTTAGCCTTCATGTGTTTGTGATTTTTTTCTGTTTTGGTGGGGTTTTTTTGTTAATTGAGTTCTAGTTTCATACTGATGTGGTCAGAAAAGATGCTTGATGTGATTTCAGTCGTCTTAAATTTATTGAGATTTATTTTCTGGCCTGGTTTTTTTGGCCTAACGTGATCTTAGAGAATGTTCCATGTGTACTTGAATATGTATTCTGCTATATTCGGATGGAATTTTCTGTACACATCTGTTAGGTTCATCTGGTCTAATATGTTGTTCAAAGCCACTGTTTTCTTATTGCTTTTCTGTCTGGGTAATCTATCCATTGACATAGATGCAGTGTTAAAATCCCCTAGTATTATAGTATAACTGTGTATTTCTCCCTTTATATCTGGTAACATTTGCTAGGTGCTTCTGTGTTGGGTGCAGAGATATTTACAATTGTTATATCTTCTTGTTGGATTGATCCCTTCATCATGATGTAATGCCATTCTTTGTCTCTTGCTACTGTCTTTGTGTTAAAGTCTGTTTTGTCTGATATAAATATTGCTACTCCGGCTTTTTCTCCACTTCCATTTGCATTTCCCAGGCCTTCACCAGCAGTCTGTATGTGTCTTTATTTTGAAGTGATCTCTTATAGGCAGCATATAGATGGGTCTTGTTTTTTTATCCATTCTGTCACCCTGAGTCTTTTGATTGGAATATTTAGTTGATTTACATTTAAAGTAATTATTGATAGGTATGAACTTATTACCATTTTGTTCATTTTTTTTTCTGGTTGATTTTGTAGTTCTTATTCTGCTTACCTTATGGTTTAATTGTTTTCTTTAGTGGTATGCTTGTATTCTAACTTTTTCTGTTGAGTCCTGGACAACAAAAGTTTCAAAGGAATCCAGCATGATTATTTGGGAATATTTCAGTAACATTACTGAGCTCAAGCTACTGATTATCTCAGACAAGACCAAACTTGCAAAGACCTTCCCCTACTAATGGCAAACGTTTGGTATCAGCACATTTTTTGCAGTGTATTTATGGTCTCCACAGTCTACTCTCTATTAGATCTTTGTAGTCATCTAGATATTTGCACATGTCTTGATGATACCTTGTTTGTTGAGAATTTCAGAGTCTGACATTTTTCCCTTCAGGAAAATTGGTAGCCACTAAAATCTGTGGCCAGTTTTCAGTAGTCAGAACATTAGAATGACCTAAATATGTTGAACATTGATGTTCAGTGATACAAACCAATTTCTTCCCAAAAAGCTTGTATGCTACTTTGTGACAGACGGACTCTTCACTGGGAACAGTTGTGGGCATCTTCTGATTACAACAATATCAACTGAGAACAATATTGTTATTACTTCGAAGAGTAGGTAGAGCCAACTTAACTCTGGGACTCAGGGATACTGATGAGTACTGTTGCCCTTCTGCAGTACCCAGAGATATGCTGCCATGGGCACTTAGAATGTAAAACAGTCCTTGCATCATGATTGAATCACCCACGTGATGGCTGCTATGACTGCTGCTGGCATTTATCCTGCTGGGCTTCAGGGTCATGTTCTCTATCAAGATGGATCTTCCTCTTTCGGAGTCTTCATATTTTTCAAACTGCATGTGAATTTTGATATAACCTGTTCAGTGGTCAGCTGCTGGATTTTCTTAGTCTTCTGATGGTCCATGAATCCTGTTGTTGAGAGCTCTCTGCCTATGTGTGTTATGGGTAGTGTCTATGTCTGAAGCTGCTTCTTTGATACCTAAGACATGTGGTTATATGGCTTCTCTGGCCAGGGACTTTTCCTGGGCCATTAAGATGTTAAGTTTATACTTATGAGGGATTCACTATAGATTCCACACACTTTATTCTGTAAAAAATTCCAAAAATATCTTTGTGAGAAAGACAGATCAGCTTGGTAATACTCTTATTATATTGTTGCTTCTATTTGTAAAACTTGGATTTCTTATTGGTTATAGCGGGTATGTTCATTATGAGGGAAAAAAAATTTTATGCAACTAAATAAATTCATGTCCTAATCTCAGGTAGAGCAAGGTTAGCAATCAGCCTTAAATATGGTATGTGTTTATGGCCCAGACTATCAGGTGGTAGCATACAATTTATTGAAGAGCCTTTATCTTGGTTTCTTGAAAGTGGATTGAAAACCTTTCAGTATATAAATCCAAGAAAGCAGGATAATTGACATCCAACACTTCATAGTGCTCCTCTGAGGAGAGTGACCACTGAAGACAGAATTTGCCTAAATTTAAGGTGAAGCAAGATTGAATTGTCTACTAAGAGATCCCAGAGGGGCTTTACACTGTCTGTGGTTTTCCTGCGTCTTTTTCACGTGGCAGTGACCCAGCAGCATCCCATTTAAGGCTGTAGAATAAAGTTCTTAGAGCAACAACAGGTAGTAGTGACAAGAAGGAGCCAACCTAGACACAGTACTTTGTTATAATTAAATACTGTTGGATAATATATACCTTCCTATAATAACAAGAATAACAGAACCCCAGAAACACACAGTCAACAAGAGTAAAAACAGTGCAGAAGGAATAAATAAGTACGTGAACAATCACACCGTTTTTCTGAATTACCTGATTCAGAATTCTCATTTTTTTCTCTGTCAGGTCCCTTGTCAGCACCTTTCGGGACCAACTCCTTACTTGATTTCTTGGGAGCAACCAGCTCCTTCCCTGATTTTAAGGAGGCTTGGGAAAAGGGGTGAAATAGGATAAGTCACAGGAAACCTGCCTCTTTAAAGCTGCCTCATCCTTGTAGCTCATCACTCCTTACTCTTCCCTGTTCTACCTCTTGGGCTGCCTTTCACTCCCTAAATCAGTCTCTGTTTAGGGAACAGAGGTGGCAGCCCTAAAATTCTGCTTGACTTTAATGTAATTTCTTATATTTACCCGACATGGCAAAGATAGCACCGTTACTCTAATAAGATCATAAAGCACACACTTTAAATTTCCAGTGACATGACAGAGACCATAGGTCTGACAATCCAGAACCAAGGAGAGGGTGTTTTGTTGTTGTTGTTGTTGTTTTCCCCTGACTTTTTCTCTCAGAGAATTTTCTGTTGGTGCTTTTAATTGAGGAGTTAACGGAGATCTTAGTCTGCACTGAACTGAGGACATGAAGTTGCAGGAGTGAAACAGCATAGCATGAGAAGAGGTGTGCTGGAGGGAGATCAGAGGGCACGACTAGGGTAAATGGTAGATGCACCATTTTTATTCCTCCTCCAGCTCCTTGTTCTAGGGGTTGCCTTAGATACATGACAGCTAGCTGGAGATGGACAAGTCATGAGAATTAAACATTTGGACCTGTGCATTTGTCACCATCAATCCAAGATTTCATAGAGAAAGTGGAATTTTAGAAGTAGTCTAACATGTACTAATGGTTCATTTTATTACTAATACATCAATTTAATGAATGCCCATATAATGTGCTTAGGTATATTGCCAACTGGAAGGAAATTGCTACAAGCAACTCTTCAGATAACTTCAAAAGTAGGTGATTTTTAGCAATACTTTTATGGGGAATTCTTGTGAGCAAAATGACACATTCCACACACGTACACATTTCTAAGTACCTAACGTTTCAGCATCCTGCACGGTATATAGACGTAGATGAATTTACTAAGTCATTTTTCCCTTTACATGTAAGCTTGTTATTTGGGAATAGAAGAAAAATTTCTGTTTTATTTAGATTGGATAAAATGGCTTAAAAAAATGAAACCTCCTTTTGAAAAGTTGCTTCTCTTATGGTTTCAGTAATTATTTTTTTAAAGATTTTATTTATTTATTCAACAGAGATAGAGACAGCCAGCGAGAGAGGGAGCACAAGCAGGGGGAGTGGGAGAGGAAGAAGCAGGCTCATAGCGGAAGAGCCTGATGTGGGGCTTGATCCCATAACGCCGGGATCACTCCCTGAGCCGAAGGCAGACGCTTAACTGCTGTGCCACCCAGGCGCCCCTCAGTAATTATTTTTAATGAGCAAACTTCACTTAGCAAAATAAATGTCTCAGAATGTTAGAAATAGGGGTGCCTGGCTGGCTCAGGTGTTAGAGTGTGCAACTCTTGATCTCGAGGTTTTGAGTTCAAGCCCCATATTGGGCATGGAGCCTACTTAAAAAAAAAAAAATTAACATTAGAAATATTTTTTATGTTCTGTGCCACTTGTCCCTCCAGTGGTCCACAGTACCAAGAGGCTGAAAGTGATAGCCTATTGAGGAAGCATATTCTCATGTCCTAGAAATACCAGTAATTCTAACATAGCCCAAGCCTCAACATGGGTATTATATAATCTGAATGTATGGGTTCTGTCCTATGATCATCAGTGAGAGGCAGTAGGTTACAATTGACTGCCTGGTTCTGATTTTTGGTTCTACTGTTTACTGGCTGTGTGGTACCGGGGAAGTTACTGACTCAGTTTCCTCATCTGTAAAATGAGAAAAAGAGTAGTACCTAGTTCATAGGTTGTTGTGAGGTAATAAGAGATAATACGTGTGAAGAGCTTAGACTAGTGCCTAGCACATAATATGTGCTTTATAAATGTTAGCTCTCATTCTCCTTAACCTGTCTACTTATTCCCAACTCATGGCCACCCCCACAGTCCACATGTCCGTCATCCCACCTCAGGCTTCTCCAGTGGCCACCAAATGGACAGTCATCTGGGACACTACTCACACAATAGATAGTGATCTTTTATGGATTTAAATCAGTACAGTTAAAACATTTATTTAACAAACTCTTCTTTAGCAATTACTTTGTGGAAGTGCTGTCTTAAAGTGCTTTCTAAAATCATTTAAATTTCACAACTCAGACAAGGTTCATTTTATAGATAAGCGAACAGGCACCACGTTACTTGCTCACAGTCACACAGTTTCTGTGACGGCTAGGATTTGAATGGAGGCAGGCTAGCTTTAGAAACCACACTCCTAACGACGAGCACCTGTGCTGTTTCTCACAGTTTCCCACTGCGCTTGGAGTACAGTCGTAACTCTCATGGCCTATGGCTCCAGCTCCCCTTCTACCCTTATCATGTCCCACTCTCCCCTCACCCACAGCCCTGCATCACGCCTCTTGCCTCTTTCTCAGAAATGCTCTGTGGTTTCCACTTGAGGGGTTTAATCAGTTGATGGCCTTCTAGAGAACAGTTTTTGGTAACTACCTTCACTTGACAGCAGGGATTTGTCTGTTTGATATGAATCCCCAACTTGTAGCACATAGCAGGTTCTCAGTGGCAGATAAAAGAATATAAAGGAATGGCAGATACAAAAATTGAAGCAGAGAATATAAATACGGATATTACTGTGAAAAGAAGGAAAGTTATAGCATGGCAATGGGAAGGGGCATAAAATTAAGTGAAAATTATTTTAAGTCGGGGAGATTTGCCCTGTCAGTACGGTCAGGGGAAGATCACACACTGAGGCTGTTGGCGTGGGAGAAGAGGAGAGACTGTTTGCCCTTTCTCCAGGAAGCATGAGGAAGTCAAATCCAGAGAAGATGTGGAGCTTTTAGCTCTAGGGAGAGAAAAGGCTTTTCTCTTCAGTTACACATAAAGAACTATTGGCTAATAGTTCATTAGGGAGCACCAGCTAAATGCCAAACTAACTAACTGTTAGGTTGTTTACATGCATCCTCACACTTAATTCTCGTAGAAATTTTGAGCTATGTATGTGCCATTCTTATCTCCATTTTACAGATGAGGACTTTGAAAGAGTAAGTAACCTGCCCCAAATTACACAGCTGCTTAGTAGTATATCAGACCTCAGACCCAGGTCCTGCAGAGCCTGTTGCAGAGAGGGACAATGCAATGATGGTGTCAAAAGTAGAGGACCTGGGAAAATTGAGACCTTTACGGTTAAGTAGGATATAAAGGTATCTGCTCTAAGAGTAGTAAGAAGGGATGTGGAAGAGACCTCACCTGGTAGGTAGAGGCATATTGAATGAGTCTACACCTTATCATATCCGACATCCTTCTAAACATTTGTCATTTCTCTCTAGGTTACACAGTTGAGCAACCATGGAAAAACAGATATGACTATGCAGATATATCAGAGGAGAAAATGGGAACACCAGAAGATAATTTAGATGGAAATATTTATAAAAAAACAAATGCTACTAGATTAACACCCGATTCCACTTATGGAATATAAATATGAAGTATTCTGCTTTTCTGAGCTATACCCCCTCAAGCCTGGATTCTATTGGTCATAGTCAAGAGATAGTTTATTCTGACTAGAACAACTTGCATAGTCTTGGCACAGAATCTATGTAGCTCAATTAAGTAAGGAAGCCTAAAGAGAAATAGGACATCAGACTGAATCCAATGGTCATGGAAAATGTAGAAATTACTCCTTGTATTCCAACAATCCCACTTAAATAAATAATTTAGGTGCAAAAAATCTTCAGGTTGATATTCTTCTTTACTTGAAGCATTTTTTACTTGTGCATTCATGTCAGGCAGAGCTCTTTTTCCATTTAAAAAAGGGAAAGGGTCAATGTGACAATTTCTCCTTTAATCAGGAAAGCCAAAGCCCTACCAGAAGCCCCAGCCCTTGTCACCTGAGGCATCCTTGAGATGAAACTGGGTCACGGGGGCACCCTTAGCTAAAGAAGCTAGAAAAGCAAAAGTCTGTCTTTCAGCTTCCACAGGGAGGAGTAGAGGAGTGGAGGTACCTACTGGGTCTCCCACACCCTCCAAGTCTGAGTTACTCTACGTTCCCAGAAGCATCCTTTGCCACTACTCACATCCCACTTACCACACTGTGTCTTTAAAAATCTGTCTATAGTCCCATTGACTAGAGGCTTGTACCCTCGAGTATTTAAAAAAACAAACAAAAAAGAAAAAACAGCATTCAGAGGATCTACTGTATATTTAAGAAAAAAAATCAGATTTATTGATATATAATTTTTGAGAT
Organism: Ursus maritimus; assembly: GCF_017311325.1. Taxonomy (NCBI): domain Eukaryota; kingdom Metazoa; phylum Chordata; class Mammalia; order Carnivora; family Ursidae; genus Ursus; species Ursus maritimus. The sequence continues at coordinate 57,982,260 of NW_024424008.1, forward strand.
ATAATTTCCCATTTTGAGTGTTCAGTTTGAGTTTAGACAAATGTGTACATTCATGTAAATATAACATTCAAGACATAATTTCCATCACCCCCAAATTGTGCATCTTTGCAGTCAGTCCACTCACCTCACCCTAAGCCCCTGGAAACCACTGATCTTTGAATCACTACAGTTGCTAGAATGTCATATAAACAGAATGATTCTATATGTAGTCCTTTTTGGTTTAGCTTCTTTCATTTAGCATAATGCTTTTGAGATTCATCCTTCTTGTCACTTACACCAGTAGTTCATTCCTTTTTTAATGACTAATATTCCATTGTATGGCTATCCCACAATTTGTTTATCCGTTCACCAATTGATGGACATTTGGTTTCCAGTTTGGGATCATTCTGAATGAAGCTGCTATGAACATTCATGTGTGAGTCTTTGTGGGTACATATGTTTTCATTTCTCTCGGGAAATACCTGGGAGGGGAATAGCTAGGGCAAACTGTATTTTCTAAGAACCTGTTTTTTTTTATATTTTATAAAATAAAATGTAAATATATTTTAAAGTTATAAATACATTATTATTGAAGTAGAATAGACATACAATGTTATATTGGTTTCAGGAACACAAGATACTGATTGACAATTCTGTGCCCATTGCTAACCTGACAACTATAGTCACCATACAACATTATTATGATATTATTAACTATATTTCCTATGCTCTAGTTTTCATATCCTTGACTTATTTATTTTATAACTGGAAGTTTGTGCTCCTTAATCCCCTTCATCTATTTTGACCAACCCCCTATTCACCTCTCCTCTGGCAACCACCGGTTTGTTCTCTGTATTTAAACTGTTTTATTTTTTTGTTTGTTTTACAGTTTTTAGATTTCTCATATAAGTGAAATTATATAATGTTTGTCTTTGACTTATTTCACTTAGCATAAGACTCTCAGCATCCATCCATGTTGTCACAAAAGGCAAGATTTCATTCTTTTTTATGTCCAAGTAATACTAGTGTGTGTGTTTCTGTTTATCATATTTTGTCATTATAAATAATGCAGTAAACATAGGGGTGTAGGCAGCTGGGTGGCTGAGTCAGTTAAGCGGCTACCTTCAGCTCAGGTCATTATCTCAGGGTCCTGAGATCGAGCCCCACAGGGGGCTCCTGCTCAGTGGGAGTCTTCTTCTCCCTCTGCCTCTGCTGCTCCGCCTGCTTGTGCTCTCTCGTTTGCGTGCGCTCTCCCTCAAATAAATAAATAAAATCTTTTAAAAAATAGGGGTGCATACATCTTTTCAAATTAATGTTTTTTTTCCTTTGAGTAAGTGAGTTAACTGGGTCATACGATAATTTTATTTTTAATTTTTTGAGGAACCTCCATACTGTTTTCCACAGTGTCTGTACCAGTTGAAACTCCCACTAAGAATCTATGAGGATTCCCTTTTCTCCACATCCTTGTCAACACATTATTTCTTACCTTTTTGATCCTAGCCATTCTAACGGGTGTGAGGTGGTATCTCATTGTGGTTTTGATTTACATTTCCCTGGTGATTGGTGATGTTGAACATTTTTTTATATGTTTGTTAGCCATCTGTGTATCTTCTTTGGAAAAATGTCTTCCAGGTCTTGTGTCCATTTTAAAATAAGATTATTTGTTTTTTTGCTGTTGAGTTGTATAAGTTCTTCATTTATTTTGGATATTAATCCTTTATCATATCATTTGCAAATATCTTCTTCCATTCAGGAGATTTGCCTTTTTGTTTTGTTGATAGTTTCCTTTGCTGTGCTTTTTATTTTGCTGTAGTCCCAGTTTATTCTTGCTTTTGTTTCCTTTGCTTGAGAAGACATATCCATAAATACATTGCTAACACTGATGTTTAAGAGATTACTACCTATGTTTTCTTCTAGGAATATTATAGTTTCAGGTCTCACATAAAGGTCTGTAATCCATTTTGAGCTTATTTTTGTGTATGGTGTAGAAACACAGTCATTTCATTCTTTTGCATGTAGATGTCCAGTTTCTCCAACACCATTTATTGAAGACACTGTCTTTTCCCTGTTGTATATTCTTAGTTCCTTTGTCACAAATTAATTGACCATATAACCATGGGTTTAATTTCTGGGCTGTCTATCCTGTTCCATTAATCTTTGTGTTTATTTTTGTGCTATTACTGTACTGTTCTGGTTACTACAGCTTTGTAATATATTTTGGAGTCTGGGATTGTGAAACGTTCAGCTTAGTTCTTTCTGAGGATTACTTTGCCTATTCATGGTCTTTTGTGGTTCCATACAAATTTTAGGATTATATGTTCTGGTTTTGTGGAAAATGCTATTGGTTTTTGATAGGGATTGCATTAAATCTGTAGATTGCTCTGGGTAGTATGCACATTTTAACAATATTCTTACAATCTGTGAGCATGGTATATCTTTCTATTTGTGGTGTTCTCAATTTCTTTCCTCAGTGCCTTACAGTGTTCAGAGTACAGGTCTTTCACCTCCTGGTTAAGTTCATTCCTAGGTATTTTATTATATTTAGTGTAATTGTGAATGAGATTGACTTCTTTTTTTTTTTTTTTAAAGATTTTATTTATTTATGTGACAGAGAGACAGCCAGCGAGAGAGGGAACACAAGCAGGGGGAGTGGGAGAGGAAGAAGCAGGCTTCCAGCGGAGGAGCCTAATGTGGGACTCTATCCCAGCAAGCTGGGATCACGCCCTGAGCCGAAGGCAGACGCTTAATGACTGCGCTACCCAGGCGCCCCTGAGATTGACTTCTTAATTTCTCTTTCTGGTTCTTTGTTATTAGTGCATAGAAACACAACAAATTTCTGTATGTTAATTTTGTATCCTGTAATTTACTGAACTCATTTATAAGTTCTAATAGTTTTTTGCTGGAGTCTTCTTGGTTTTCTATATCTAGTATCATGTCATCTGCAAATAGTAACAGTTTTACTTCTTCCTTACAGTTTAGGTGCCTTTTATTTCTTTTTCTTGTCTGGTTGCTGCAGCTAGGACTTCCCAGTACTGTCTCGAATGCAAGTGGTGAGAGTGGATATTCTTGTCTTGTTCCTGATCCTAGAAGAAAAGCTCTCAGTTTTTCACCGAGTATGATGTTAGCTGTGGGATTTTCATATATGAACTTTATAAGTATGTTCCCACTATACCTATGTCATTGAGAGTTTTTATCATGAAGGGCTGTATTTTGCCAAATGCTTTACCTGCATCTTTTGAGAGGATAATGTGGTTTCTGTCCTTCCTCTTGTTAAAGTTACATATCACATTGATTGATTCGTGAATATTGAACTACCCTTGTATCCTTGGAATAAACCTACTTGATTGTGGTGAATGAGTCTTTTAATGTGTTGTTGGATTCAGTTTGCTAATACTCTCTTGAGGATTTTTGCATCCACGTTCATCAGAGATACCGGCTTATAGTTTTCTTGGTAAAACCTATGATTTTGGTATCAGGGTGATACTGGCCTCCTTAAGTGAATTTGGAAGTTTTCTTCTCTCTTCCTCTTTTTTGGAGTAGTTTGAGAAGAATAGATATTAACTCTTCTTTAATGTTTGGTAGAATTCACCTATGACATCATTTGATCCAGGACTTTGTTGGGAGCTTTTTGATTACTGATTCAATTTCATTACTGTAATTGATTTGTTCAGATTTTCAATTTCTTCCTGATTCAGATCAGAAGATTGTATGTTTCTAAGAATTTAATCATTTCTTCTAGGTTGTCCAGTTTGTTAGCATATAATTTTCCATAATATTCTCTTATAATCCTTTGTACTTGATGTGGTGTCAGTTATTATTTCTCCTTCTTTCTCATTTTATTTGAGGTCTCACTGAGGTCTGTTAATTTTATCTTTTCACAGAACCACCTCTTAGTTTCACTGATCCTTTCTATTTTTTATTTTTTTAAGATTTATTTATGTATTTGAGAGAGAGAGCATGTGTGTGTGTGCGCGCGTGCGCATGCAAGGAAGGAGCAGAGGGGGAGGGAGAGAATCTCAAGTAGACTCCACACTGAGCATGGAGTCCAATGTTGGGCTCGATCTCATGACCCTGAGATCATGACCTGAGCTGAAACCAAGAGTTGGACGCTTACCCAACTGAATCACCCAGGTGTCCTTCTCTTGTTCTTTTAATCTCTATTTTATTTATTTCCACTCTAATCTTCTTGTTTTCCTTTTACTAGCTTTGGGCTTAGTTTGGTTTTTTTTTTTTTTTAGTTCCTTTAGGTGTAAGTTTAGGTTTTTTGATAATTTTTCTTGTTTCTTGAGTTATGCCTGTATCATTATAAACTTCCCTCTTAGAACTGTTTTTGCTCTGTCTCAAAGGTTTTGGATGATTGTGTTTTCATTTTCATTTGTGTCCATGTACTTTTTTTATTTCCTCTTGATTTCTTTGTTGACCCATTGGTTCTTCAGTAGCATGTTATTTAGCCTCCATGTCTTTGTGTCTTTTCCAATTTTTTTCTTGTAATTGATTTCTAGTTTCATTCCATTGAGGTCAGAAAAGATGCTTGATATGATTTCATATTCTTAAATTTATTGAGACTTGTTTTGTGGCCTAACGTAATCTTAAAGAATGTTCCATGTGCACTTGAAAAGAATGTGTATTCTGCTGTGTTTGGATGAAATTTTCTATACACATCTGTTAGGTCCATCCAGTCTAATGTGTTACATAAAGCCACTGTTTCTTTTTGATTTTCTGTCTGGATGATCTGTTGCTTGATTTAGTGGGGTGTTTAAGTACCCTAGTATTACTGTCTCTCTCTTTTTGTCTATTATTATTTACTTTATATATTTAGGTGCTTCTATGTTGGGTACATAGATATTTACAGTTGTTATATAATCTTGTTGGATTGATCCCATTATCATTATGTAATGCCCTTCTTTGTCTCGTGTTATAGTCTTTGTTTTAAAATTTAGCTTCTCTGGTCTGTAAGTATTGCTACCTCAGTTTTTTTTCCACTTCTGTTTGCATGGAATATCTTTTTCCAGGTATTTACTTTCAGTCTGTATGTGTCTGTGGGTTTGAAGTGATGTCTTATAGACAGCATATAGATAGGTCTTATTTGGGAGGGGGGGTTCCTTGTTTTTTATCCATTCTGCCACCATGTGTCTTTTGATTGGAGCATTTAGCCCATTTACATTTATTTTTTTCTTTTTTAAAGATTTTATTTATTGTAATTTGTCAGAAAGAGAGAGAGAGAGCACAAGCAGGAGGAGAGGCAGACAGAGGTAGAATCAGGCTCTCCCCACTGAGCAAGGAGCCCGATGCGAGACTCGATCCCAGGACTCTGGGATCATGACCTGAGAAGAAGGCAGACACTTAACCGACTGAGCCTCCCAGGCACCCCTACATTTAAAGTAATTATTGATAAATATATACTTAGGGCCATTTTGTTGATCGTTTTATGATTATTTTTGTAGTTCTGTGTTTTTTGTTCTTTTGCTCTCTTCCCTTGTGGTTTGATGGTTCTTTAGTGTATGCTTTGATAACTTTGTTTTTTGTATGTCTATTATAGTTTTTTAATTTGTGGTTACCATTGCTTTTGTGTATAACATCCTATGTTCATAGCACTCTGTATTAAGTTGATGGTCACTTAAGTTTGAACACACTGTTAAAACTCGAAATTTTTATTCCTTCCTCCATGTTTTATGTCTATGATGTCATAGTTTACACATTTTTATTTTCTGTATCCCTTAACTAATTTTCATAGACATAATTGATTTTACTATTTTTGTGTGTCAACCTTCATACTGGCTTTATGAGCAATTAATCTGTCATTACCGTCTGTTCGCTTTTTACCTGTAATATTTTTCCTTTCATAATTTTCTTCTCATTACAGCCTTTGCTTTCCACTTAGAGAGTTCCCATTAACATTTCTTGTAAGGGTGGTTTAGTGTGATGAACTTATTTTTACTTTTTTTGGGGGGGTGGCTCATTATCTCTCCTTCAGTTCTGAGTGATAACCTTGCCGGGTAGGGTATTCCTGGTTGTAGAGTTTTTTTCCTTTCATCACTTCACATATATCATGCCATGCTCTTCTGGCCTGCAAAGTTTCTGCTGAAGAATCAGCAGCAAGCCTTTTGGGGTTTCTCTTATATATAACTGTTCTCTGTTCTCTTGCTGCTTTTAAGATTCTCTCTTTATCATTACTTTTTTGCCATTTTAATTATTATGTGTCTTGGTGTGGACCTCCTTGGGTTCATTGTTTAAGGGGCTCTCTGTGCCTCCTGGACCTGGATGTCTGTTTCCTTCCCCAGATTAGGAAAGTTTTCAGCTATTATTTCTTCAAATAACTTTTTGCCCTCTTCTCTCGTTTCTCCTCCTGGGATCCCGATAAGGTGAATGTTACGATGTATGATAATGTCCAGAATTCCCCTAACCTATTCTCATTTTTTATTATTCTTTTTTCTTCTACTGTTCATCTTGTTTTCTTTCTTCTACCTTGTCTTCCAGATTGCTGATCTATTCTCTACATCCTCTAATCTATTGATTCCCTCTAATGTTTCTTTCTTTTTTTTTTTTTTTTAAAGATTTTATTTATTTATTCAACAGAGATAGAGACAGCCAGCGAGAGAGGGAACACAAGCAGGGGGAGTGGGAGACGAAGAAGCAGGCTCACAGCAGTGGAGCCTGATGTGGGGCTCGATCCCACAACGCCGGGATCACGCCCTGAGCCGAAGGCAGACGCCCAAACGCTGTGCCACCCAGGCGCCCCACCACTGTGCCACCCAGGCGCCCCCTAATGTTTCTTTCATTTCAGTTAAAGAATTCTTCAGCTCTGGGGCGCCTGGGTGGCACAGCGGTTAAGCGTCTGCCTTCGGCTCAGGGCGTGATCCCGGCGTTATGGGATCGAGCCCCACGTCAGGCTCCTCAGCTATGAGCCTGCTTCTTCCTCTCCCACTCCTCCTGCTTGTGTTCCCTCTCTCACTGGCTGTCTCTATCTCTGTCGAATAAATAAATAAAAAATCTTAAAAAAAAAAAAGAATTCTTCAGCTCTGACTGGTTCTTTTTTATATTTACTCTCACTTGGTTGAAGTTCTCACTGAATTTATTTGCTCTTAAGTCCAGCAAATGTCTGTATGACCAGTACTTTGAATTCTTTATCAGGTATTTTGCTTATCTCTGTTTCATTTAGCTGCTTTACTGTGATTGTCTTGTTTTTTTCATTTGGGACGTATTCCTCTGTCTCCTTATTTTATCTGACTCTGTGTTTGTTTCTGTGTCAGGAAGTCCCCTGGTCTTGGAAGTAGTGGCCTTGTGTAGAAGAGGTCTTGTGGTGCCCTATAGTATAATTCCCTGTAGTCACCAAAATTAGGTGCTTCGGGGGTGTCCCCTGTGTGGGCTGCATGCAGTTGCCTCTAGACCAGTCTGCTGCAATGACCCACTTTGCCTTCTGTGGGTAGCCTGGACAGCATTTGCTCCCAATGCTGTTGGGAGGCCCAGTGATGATCACAACAGGCTCACTGCTATGTGGAGCCAGCAGTCAGGCCAGCTGTCTGCAGTTAGCCTCTCTGCCACAGCTGTAGTTGCACTGGTGGGCAGGGCTTGCTCCCTGCACAGCCAGCTAAGGAGCCTGGCTGCAGTAAGTGGGGGCACACTGGTATGTGTGGTTATCTCCTTTACTTCCCAGGGCAGGAGTCACTTTGGAGTGGTGCTGGTCCTGGCCAGGGCTGCCTGCAGGGTGTGGTGGAGCCAAAGCTGCTTTGGGTAGACAGGTAGGGTGGGGTGGCTGTGTAGGGGGAGCGCAGAAGCAGGGCACGCTTTGTAAGGCAGGTAGTTAGAGAGTGTTAGTGTTGGCTCCTGCAAGCTTCTGGTTATCTAGGCTGGGGAGGGGAGAGAAATGACACCACAAGCACTTTTGTTCCTGGAGAAATCCACAGATCCCTGCCTCTTTGGCACATATTCTCCTTCATGTATGCCCCAGGCACTTTTCAAACTGCCTCTTCTGTGCTGTGTCTTGGGCAAATTTATCTAGTATCCTGGCTCTTTAAGGGTAAGGACTGTTTCCTGTTGCCTTCATACACTCCCAGAGTGGAGCCTCCTGAAAGTTAAAGCTTCTGAAGTTAAGATCCACTGATTTTTAAACTTATCTGAGTTAAGCACCACTGGTTTTCAAGCCAGATATCATAGGGACTCCATCTTTCCCACTGTGGGGTCTGATCCTCTCACGTCTCCTTGCTCGTGATGTCCCTCTGTTTTGGTTAGTTGCTTGGGGTGGGGGGGTGGTTCCCAACCTTGTCTCCACCACTCCTTCCTTTCTCGGTGTGGCCTTCTGTCCAGGATAAGCGGTGGTAAACCTGTCCTGCCAGTCCTCGGGTCATTTTCGGAGTTAGTTGCAGTGCATGGAGTTGTTACCTTGTGTGTGTGTGTGTGAGGAGGGGAGTCCAGATCCTCCTACTCCGCCATCTTCCCTCCAGTCAAACTCAAAAATCTGTTTTTTAAAGTGGCTGCACCATTTTGTATTTCCACCAGCACTGAACAAGTTTGAGTTGTTTTCGTCACTTGGTGTTGTCAGATGTTTTAAGTATTCTAGCGGATGTATGCTGAATGGCATCTCATTGTGATTTTAGTTTGCATTTCCTAAATGACTTAGGACGTGAGGTTCTTTAACGTGCTTATTTCCCATTTGGATGTCTTTTTTGGTGAGGTATCTTTTAAAATCTTGCCAATTGCAAATTAGACTGTTTATTTCCTTTTTGCATTAAAAGGTTTTAAAAAATATGTTCTAAAAACAAATCCTTTATCTGATACTCGTTTGGCAGGTGTGGCTGGAGTGTTGATTTTCTCTATGTCTTTTAAGGAGAAAAAAGGTTTTCATTTTAATAAAGTCCAGATTACCATTTTTTTTTCTTTTATGGCCAATGCTTTATTGTCTTCTCTAGGAAATCTTTTCTTAAACCAAAGTGACAAAGGAGTTCTTATATAAATTTTATCATTTTAGCTCTCACATTCAGGTATATCATTCAGTTCAAGTTAGTTATTGTATATAGTGGGAGAGAAGATTTGAGCTTTGTTGGGTGGGGGGAGAGGGTTTACGTATGGATATGCACTTTTCCCCCCAGATACTATTACTTGGAGACTTTGCTGAAAATCAGTCATATATGAGGGTCTGTACCTGGATTCCTTATCCTGCTCCAATAATCTGTGGGTCTCATCTTTATGGCATTACTACCTTGTATTTGTTACTATGGCTTTATTTTAAGTCTTTCAACCTTGTTTTACCCTTTTCAAAATTGTTTTGGCTTATTCTAGTTCCTTTGCATTTCTACATAGATTTTAAATTCCAAACGAAAAAAAAAGGGAAAAAAGCTTGCTTGTATTTTGATCGGATTGCATTGAACCCATGCATGTATCAATTTGGGGAGAATTGCTGTTTTAACAGTATTGAGTCTCGCAATTATTGAACATAGTACATCTCTCTGTGTATATATTTAATAGCCTTTGCTTTCTCGTTAATGTTTTATAAATTTCAGTGTACAGGCACTTCACATTTTATTAAAATTATGCCCAGCTATCTCATGTTTTTGATGATACTGTTTAATTTTAATTATTTTTTGTTTCAAACTGTGCATTGCTGGTGATAAGGGAAAATTTTACAGATATTTTATTTCCTGATATAATTGGCTTTCATTTAGCGATTGATGAATTGGGAAGCATCCAGTCTAGGAAATAGAAAAGAGCTTCTTACAAAGCAAGAGGCTTCATAGACCAAGGTGAACAGGAACAAGGAAGTTATATTGGGCATTTAACTGGTTAAAATAGGATTATTTTTCATATATGGAGAAAAGGGAAGACTTGGAGCTTGGTTAAGTAACTTATGCTGAGCGGGCAAGTGCTAGCTAATTGGTTGGTCTATGCATTCCTTTTCTGGGAGAGCTGAGCATAGAAACTGAGCTGTTTTGGTTTGCTGATGTGGGATGTAGAATAAGTGACTCCATCTTGGGCCTACTCTGGACATTCTGACACTGATACACATAAATATTGTTGATGTTTTGTATATTGACCTTTATTGTGTGATCTTGTTAAACTCGCTAGTTCTAGACTTAACATACAGAATCTTGAGAATTTTCTACATGGATGATATCATCTGCAAATGGGAGATAATTGTACTTCCTTTCAAACTGTCTTTTCTTTCTTTCTCTTTGCTCTATTGCATGGGTACAAACTCCAGTACTTTGTTGAACAGAACAGCTAAGAGGGACATCCTTGCCTTATTCCTCATCTAAGGGGGAAAACATTTAGTCTTTCACCATTAAGTATGATGTGAGCTGTGAGTTTTTCATAGATGTCCTTCATCAAGTTGAGAATGTTCCTTTTATTCCTAGTTTGATGAATTTTTATCATAAGTGTTGAGTTTTGTCACATGCTTTTTAGGCATCTATTGACACGATAATATGGTTTTTTTTGTTAGTTTATTCACGTTGATTTTCACATATTAAACCACCCTGGTATTTCTGGAATAATGTCATTTGGTAACAGTGTACTTTTTTTAATTGATGGAATTGATTTACTAATATATGCATCATGTTCATGGAACTGATCTTCAGTTTTCTTGTAACTCTAGTAATTTTTGATATAAGGGTAATGTAGGCCTCATAAAATGGGCTCTTATTAATATCAGGAAATATTTGAGTAGCACTGGTGTTATTTCTTCCTTAGAAGAAGACGACATTGATTCATTAAGATTATTTTCATTGTGTTTCTTTTCATGCCATGAGTATGTTTGAAAGGCCTATGAAATCCACTGTCCATGTTGAGTTTATACTACAGTGACTTGAAACAAATTTGTAACCAGTTGACTGATTACCCATTTTTCTCTTAAAATATTTCCAAATCTTATAATCATGCATACCTAAAAAAAAGTTGTTTAGAAAATATTAAGTTTAGGGGTAGCCAGGTGGCTCAGTAAGTTAAACATCCAACTCTTGATTTCAGCTTAGGTCATGTTATCAGGGTCGAGAGATCAAGCCCCACATCAGGCTCTGCACTCAGCATGGAGTCTGCTTAAGATTCTCTCTCTCTCTCTCTCTGTCTGCCTCTCCCCCTGCTCATGCTTGCTCACTCTAAAATAAATATTTCTGAAAATTCTAAGTTTAGCAATATTTACAAAGATTTATAATCTACAGTGAATATTCAAACACTATATGTACCACCAGGGAACATTTTGGGATAGTTTTCAAATAAGCTAACATGTAAAATCTAGCAAAGCTAACACTACTCAGAATCTGGTTTCAAAATTGTCCGTTGGAGGACATATTTTGCTTCTAAAACTTTTCTTTCTCAGCTATACAGTTAGCGTTAGGGTATGCGCCTGGTATCCTGCAGTTCAGAGACCTCTCCAGAGAATAAAACCCCAGACTTGTGCTGGGGTGAGAACAGACACAGCAGCCATCCACTGAGCTGAGGCAAGGAAGGGATTTGGGATAAATACTCTTTAAATATGTATTCAGTTGGTCCTTCTGTTTTTAACTCTACCTTTCCAACCATTTTCAGAAATACTACCAATACTTAAATGTTTGGGGTCTTCCCCCAGGATAACTAGGCAGCTTCTCAGCTTTTCTTATTGTGTGTTCAGGAAGCCACTTTCTTCAGATCTAGGGTGAGGGTTAGAGTGTGTGCTTGGTATTTTGCAGTTGAAACTTCTCCAGAGGGTTAGGGTTAAATTTAGGGATTAGAGTTAGGTGTTAGGATGTTAGGGTATGTGCCTGGTAATTTGTAGTTGAGTTCTCTCCAGGTAATTAAACCCCTGACTTCTGGGGTTAGGGCTAGGGGTCAGGGGTGGGGGTTAGGGTTTGTGCCTGTATTCCTGCATTGAACTTGTTCTTGCAATAGCACTCACAGGATTTGTATAAAGTATACAGTACTTTTATTACTTGTCAGAATGACTCAGCCATACCCATTAGGATAGCTACTATAAAAACAAAAACCACCCAGAAAATAACAGGCACTGAGGATGTGGATAAATTGGAATTCTTGTGCACTGGTGTGAGTATGTCAAAATTGTATAGCTGCTATGGAAAACAGTATGGTGGTTCCTCAAAAAATAAAAAAATATAATTACCATACAATCCAACAATCCCACTTTTGGTATATTAAGAGATGTTTGTGCAGTCATATTTATAGCAGCATTATTCATAATATCCAAAAGGGGGAAGCAACCCAAGTGTCCATTGACGGATAAATGGATACACAAAATGGTGGTATATACGTACAATGGAATACTTAGTCTTGAAAGGAAATTCTGACATAATGAACCTTAAGGTCATTATGTTCATAAGCCAGTCACAAAAACACAAATATCGTATGGTTTTACTTACAGGAGGTAGCTAGGGACAGAAAATAGAATGGTGGTTGCCAAGGGCCACCTGGAGGGGAGAATAACCATGCCACAACTCCCCATACAATGTCAGTTTTGCAAGGCGAAGAGTGCTGGAGATGAGCTGAATGCACTTAATGCTACTGAACTGTACACTTAAAAATAGTGAGGATGGTAAAGTTATGCGTATTTTACCACAGTTAAAAAATAGTGACCCCCACGTTAGTTGTAGACCAGCAGTGAACACGCTTAACAGCAGGGCAAGAGCCAAGTAAAATCATGATCATTTCTCTCCTCCATGTTTCTGTCCCAGTTTGGAAATACCCTCACCTTCAATACTGTGTGTCAGTGTTTCATGCTTTCACCATGCCAGTGACAACAAAAATGTCTTCAGACATTATGAAATGTCTTCTGTGAGGGTGCGGAGTCACGAAGCAAAATCACCCCAGTTGAAAACCACTGCTTTAAAATCAGAGACTGTACGTAAGTGTACAAAGTACACATTTTACATATTGCTGTCCTTTAAACCATGCATGCTGTACTTTATGGACAAGTTCAAGAATTTTTTAGGGAATAATTTTCAGTATATAAGATTTTCACCCTCCTCACCAAATTCCGAATCTAAACTTTGTAAAAATCTGATTCCGTGGTATTTATGCAAAACTCATTTTTTGATAAATGAGAGCCCGAAACTCTGAAGGACTGAATTATTTTATTTAAAAAATGATAAATATTATGGAATGCTGACTTCCCATTTAGGATCTCAGGACCTTTGTATTTGTCGTATTTCAGTATGTATCTTCTAGACTTTAGAAGTGTCAACTAGATCACTCTCTGGGCCCAAACAAGGAACATTAGCCTTTTTGTAATGGGGTAAGAAAGAAAGACAAGCAGACTATTTAGACTGAGATACAGCCGACCAGGCTGGTTCTGTGTGGCAGGCTTCCCAGTCGACACTGGACAGGAAGTTGTGGGTCTGCCCCAGACTGCAAGCTCTGTAAGGGTCCACCCTTCCCGCCTCCCTCACTGCTGTCTCCTGGGAACGAGCCTGGGCCTGGCACACAGAACACTCAAACATCTGAATACAATAAATGAATCTTAGCATATATTTTCTTTTACAATTATTTATTCAAAAACAGGGAACAGTGTAACTGGATTCTGGTAACAGTTTAGTAAAGAAATACATGCAATGGTACTAAAATCTACAGAAAATATATAATTTCATTAAAGTGCAAACGAAATACTTGAAATGGCACCTATTTCTATATTTCAAGTCAGTATACTTTCTAAAAAATTGCCTACTGCAAATAAGAAATCCAGAGTTTTTCCTCTTTGCTTTGATTTCCTTTATACTATATTTAAATCTAGCATTTCTAAGTGCATATATTTTAAATGTGTACTAGAAGGAGATACCTTGAGGTGGTATGTCCAGCAGAGAGAATGGTGTCAGGGCAATGATCTCCCTTAATCCAGACAACCCTGTTCTACCTACGATTCATTCGCCTTTCTAAGTAGCTGCTGTACTTGGTTTGCACTGAACAACTGACCGGTGAGCCTACATTTTTTGTCCATAATACACTTGTACCTTCAATTTACTGTATTCTCTTGGACAAGCTACTTTTCTCTGAACTTCACTTCTTCCAGCTGCAAACTGGAATAACATCACTAATCTACCACGATATGCTGCATAGAATGGATGTCAGGTACCCAGCATACAACAAATTGTATAATTAATATTTTTAAAACCTGTTCATTTCTAGACTGTGTTCCTGTCAAAATTTTTAATTCTATCACCTGTGAATGAGCTATTCCTCCTAGATTTGTTATCTGCAAATTTGGCAAACTGTTCAAAACCATTGTTAAGAATATTTGAAACTTATGGCAGGAAAGGAACTACAGGGACAGGAAACTTACGGCAAACCTCCAGGCTGACAAGTAGCTTAATGATGTTATTCAGTTGCATACATCAACTAGCAAGAATTAGCTACAAATTCATAAACCTGTACTGTCATCTAGCTAGTAATTTCTTATTCCATCCATGAAGATTTCAAGGCTTTCTTAAAGACATTATAAATTTACTTACAACCTCTTGATTCACTACAGTAATAAAACTTCCTGTATATACCAAACCTTCATTTAGGCAGTGTGCAAGAAAAAAAGATACACCAAGTTTGTAATTTGGAATGCAATATAATTTTAAGAAGAGTTCTCCAGAAACCTTATCTGGAATGAATTATTCTCAACCCAGGTCACTCAAGATTCCCACAGAGAAAGCCTTGCTGAAGCTCACCTTCCAAAATTACAAAATACATGGATAAACATTCCACCAAATACAAGATTCAATAGATAGATACAAACAATAGGAATTTGCTGTAATGCGGAGCTATTAGAAAAATAATTTTTTAAAAAGATTTTATTTCTCTCAAGAGAGAAACCATGAGCCAGGGGGAGAGGCAGAGGGAGAAGGGAGAAGCAGATTCCCCGCTGGGCAGGGAGCCCGATGCGGGGCTCGATCCCAGAACCCTGGGATCATGACCTTAGCCGACTGAGCCACCCAGGGACCCTGAAATGGAAAATAATTTTTGAAAAAAGAAACATGGTCAACAGTCATTATACATAGCTGACAAGAGAATTCATAAACTAGAAGAGATATATAGTCATCAGAGAGAGAAAGCACAGAAGGGTTTAAAAGATACAGAATAAAATGAGAAGGCCCAATATACACTTTTAAAAATAGAAACCATACTAACTGTGTCTTAGAAATTTGTTCTCCATAATGTAACAACTTCATTATTCAGTAACACTGGGTGATCCTACTGAAAATCCAGATATACTTCTGAAGTACTAATTTGCTTTCAGCATGGCTTATTCTTAATGTGGCTTTACCATGATATATAGATGGTTACAATTTGAAAGTTTTTCAAATAACTTATCATTCACATATAATATCTGGAAAACAAGTTTTAATTAAAAGCTACCTCAAACCAGCAGTTTATTTCTTCTAATTCATACTCAAGCAAACACTGTCACTGATGTTCTGCCTTCCAGCTGCTTCCATTTTCAGCTAACGCGTCGGTCAGGGATTTTACTGAGAACAATACAACTATGTACTTGAGAAGAAAAAACAAACATTTAGCCTGGAAGTACAGCTATGAATGATACTTATCTCTAACATCTGAGAGACGAGATTTTCCTTGAGACTGTCAAGGCCTCTTTAGGTGATCAAGTATTGAGCATTTTTTCAAAAACACCAAAAATAGTTCACTAGTTAAGTATTAATACCTATTCAAAGTCTGTTGGATGGGTTAAAAATGAAGGCCACGGTATAATTTCTAAAGGCTGAGCTGAAGGGAAATTCATGTGCTGGATCACACCCAAGCTTTCCATCCTGGGAAAAGTCGGCTGAGATTTTTGGGGTCCATGGCTTGCTGTATGAGCAGATTCACCTGCCCCCCAACACTGAGCACCGTTCCCTCCTCCACTCCTTTCAGTTTCTCTTGTAGTCTCATCAACACGCGTTCCGCTACTTTGTTGAAGCTCTGGTCGGTGTCACTAAGGACAAACACAGGGTGTGGTGAGGTGGGCCAGTTTCAAGGGCCCTGGGAACAGGAAAGAGTAGGGCCCTCGTTTGTAACATGGCTCACCTGAGACTGCGTCTGCATTCCTGGTCCTCTCCACCGGGAGTAGAGTGCAGCTCAGTGTCATCCTCCGGCCTCTGCTGTAAATACAGAGCTTTCAGAGGATTCATGGTCCAGTCAAACAGGGGGTCGTAGAGGAGAACCTAGACAGAACATATGTGTTAGAAGAGTAATGTGCCTTCTGATGACCTATTTAGAGACAGAGGAACCAGTGGGATAAAAAAATAACAGAGGCCAACCAAATGGTAGGCCACTGGGGGTGAGGGGACTGCCTATCAAGGCACTTCCTGTTTCCTTGTGGAGGAAACTGCTCGCATAATGTTCTGGCTGCTTATCCCATACCGAATCCACTCTTCCTCCTTGAGTGGGAGTGGTGACATCCCTTGACCTGCTTCCTGACTGGGTGAAACTAATCTATTAAAAAGAGATAAGGACTTCCTTCTGTCTCCTCTTCACCAGTAGGGTCCTGAGCAAGGGCATCTGCTCTGTGCCCCATCTCTCCCTCAGGTGGGCTGCACCAGCCGAGATCGGGTGTGGGAGCTGGACAACACCAGCAAGCCTGCTGGGCTTCACTCGTATACCATGTTCTCCAGTCATTTTATCAGTAATAAAGCTAATATTTTTATTTCTATTCTGTTCTTAAGGCTTTTTCTTTTTCTCTCAATTATAAATTCCACTGGAGAAAACAAAGGGTGTACTTTATCGAAAGCTCCTCCAAACACAAGGTCGCTTTTGTGGGTGAACCTGGTTTGGATCTCTCAACTCTAAAGCCATGTCAGTGGCCAGTGTGAAGACACACGGTAATCCTTGAACTTATGGACAAACCGCATATATTCAGTCAGTGCCCCTACAGTTTTTAGTGGCCTTGGGGGTTGCCCGAAACAGCATGAAACCACAGAGCAGACTTGGTACTGCTGTTGCAGGACACGTAATGAAACACGTAATGCTTAAAGGCACTTTATGGTCCCAGCCGACGGAAGTACTGTGAAAACACAAACAAGGCAGCAGCAGAAAGTGTTACAACTCTGTCATGAGGGAATATTCTGCTAATATGCACACTCATTTTGTATCCTGCAACTTTCATGAATTCAGTTATCAGGTCTACTAGTTTTTTGGTGGAGTATTTGAGGTTTTCTGTATATAGTATCACGTCAGATGCACGTAGTGGCAGTTTGACTTCTCCCTGATTAATCTGGATGCCTTTTCTTTCTTTTTTGTTGTCTGGCTGCTGTGGCTAGAACTGCCAGTGCTATGTTGAATACAAGTGGGGAGAGTGGACACCCCTGTCTTGTTCCTGACCACAGAGGGGAAGCTCTGTTTCTCCCTTTTGAGAATGATGTTTGCTGTGGGTTTTCCATATAAGGCCTTTATTATGCTGGGTTTGTTACCTCTAAACCTACTATATTGAGGGATTTTATCATGAATGGATGTTACACTTTGTCAAATGCTTTTTCTGCATCTATTGAAATTATAATACGGTTTTTATCCTTTCTCTTATCAATGTAATGTGTCACGCTGATTGATTTGCAAATACCAAACCACCCCGGGCATACCAGGAATCATGGTGAATGATTTTTTTAATATAACATTGGATTTCGTTTGCTAGTATTCTGTCAAAGGTTTCTGCATATGTCCATCCGAGATACTGGCCTGTAGTTCTCTTTTTTAATGTTGTGTTTATAACTGGTTTTGGTGTCAGGGTGATACTGGCCTCATAAAATGAATCTGGAAGTTTTCCTTCCTTTTCTATGTTTTGGAATAGTTTGAGAACAAGTATTAATTCTTCTATACATTTTTGGTAGAATTCGCTTGTGAAGCCATCTGGTCCTGGAAGACTTTTATTTGAATCAGTAATCAAAAACTCCCAATAATTTCTTATTGGTAATCAGTCCAAATTTTTTTACTTCTTTCCACTTCAGTTTTGGTAGGTTTTATGTTTCTAGGAATTTATCTATTTCTTCTAGGTTGTCTAATTTGTTGGCATAGTTTTTCATAATATTCTCTTGTAATTGTATTTCCTTAGTTTTGGTTGTTATTTCTCCTCTTTCATTTGTGATTTTGAGTCTTTTTTTTTTTGGATGAGTCTTGCTAAAGGTTTATCACTTTTGTTAATCTTTTCAGAGAACCAGCTCCTGGTTTCATTTTTTTTTTTAAGTTTCTGTTTCATGTATTTCTGCTCCAATATTTATTACCTGTTTCCTTCTACTGGTATGGGTTTTGTTTGTACTTTTTCTAGCTCTTTTAGGTGTAAGGTCAGGTTGTGTATTTGGGGTTTTTCTTGCTTCTTGAGGTAAGCCTGTATTGCCAAAAACTTCCCTCTTAGAACTGCTTTTGCTGCATCACAAGATTTTAGACCATTGTGTTTTTGTTTCCAGGTACTTTTTGATTTCTTGGTTGACCCATTCATTGTTTAGTAGCATGTTATTTAACCTCCATGTATGGGTGGTCTTTCCAGATTTTTTTTTGTGGTTGACTTCTAGCATCAGAAAGAATGCATGGTATGACCTCACTCTTTTTAAATTTGTTGAGACTTGTTCTGTGGCTTAATTGATTTTTTCTGGAGAATGTTTCATATGCACTTGAAAAGAATGTGGATTCTGCTATGTTAGGGTAGAATGATCTGAATATATGTGTTAAGTCCATGTGCTCCAGTTGGTCATTCAAAGCGACTGTTTCCTTGTTGATCTTCTGTTTGAACGGCTGGTCCATCAACGTTCAAGAGGGGTGTGAAAGTGCCCTACTATTATTGTATTACTATTAGTTCATGTTTGTTATGAATTGTTTTATGTATTTGGCTGCTCCAGTGCTGCATGCATAAATGTTTACAACTGTTGTATCTTCATGTTGGATTGTCCCCCTTTATTATTATATCGTGTCCTTGTCTTTTTTACACTCTTTGTTTTAAAGTCTCTTTTGTCCAATATAAGTATGGCTACTCCAGCTTTCTTTTGACGTCCATTAGCATGACAGATGTTCCTCCATCCCTCACTTTCAATCTGCAGGTATCTTTAGGTCTGGGATGAGTCTCTTGTATGCAGCATATAGATGGGTCTTGTTTTTTTTATCCATTCTGTCACCCTATATCTTTTGATTGGAGCATTTAGTTAGTCCATTTACGTTCAAAGTAATTACTGATAGACATGTATTTATTGCCATTTTGTTACTTGTTTTGTGGTGGTTTTTGTAGTTTTCTCTGATCCTTTTCTCTCTTTCGTGGTTTGTTGTCTTTCTTTAGTGATATACTTGGATTCCTTTCTCTTTATTCTTTGCATATCTATTACTGGCTTTTGTTTTGTGGTTACCATTGGGTTGGTGTATGACGTCTTTTGCGTGTAGCAGTCGATATGAAGTTGATGGCTGCTTAGGTTTGAACCCAGAGGGAGGTACACGTTATTAAATAATGAAAAGGAATGGAGGCCTCTTTATTATAAAGAAAGAGCCTATATGGTCTTCTTGGGTTTCAGTAAAGAAATACCACAGATTATTTCATACCCTAGGGCTTCTGTTAGGAGTCGTATTTGCAGATTTTGGAATCAAGGAGGAACCAGAGCACTTCAAAAAATGACTTTAGTCTTACTATCAAAACAAGCGGCTGAATGAATACAATAAAGGAATACAGACTGATTAAGCTGAAGCAGGGTTTCTCAATCCCAGCACTACTAACATTTTTGGGCTGTCCTAACTTCTTTGTTGTGGGGGCTGTCCTGTGCATTAGAGGATGTTTAGCGGCATCCCTGGCCTCCACCCAGTAGATGTCTCAGTAACTTCTGAAAAAACACAAATGTTCCTGCCCCCCCCCAGAAGTATGGTTTGAATATGGTCAGCATGAACAGTTTTTTGAATATTAAGTACAGGTGATATTCAGGTGCAGCCAGGCGAGTCCCACCAGGTTAAAGGAATAAACGCTGAAGGCTGTAAGTAAGGGAGGCTCACCTGTGCTCTGCCTCCCAGGTCTCCTTGTGGAGGAACCACTACTCATCTCTTGCCCCACACCCTTTACCAGGGTGGTGAATCACTGCTTTAGGTACATAATTCTCTCTGGGGTAGAGCTAATGTCATTAAGCACTGGAAATCTGTGTTACTTCCTTCTCTTTCTGCCTGATCAACATGAGGCAGTGATTAAATGTTCTGAACCTGGGCAGGAGCAAAGGAGATAGAACTTCCTGATTTCTCACAAAACCCCAAAGGAAAAAACCATTCTGAAAGCAAGTCATGCCACTGGAGAGCACAAAGTGCTGATTTATGAATTAAACACTAGAGATGACTTACGATGCTCTAACATGCCCAGAAAGCTGGCAGGACCGGAGGCTAGTTTCTAAACCAGTTTACTGATGTGCACACCCACTTCCCCCCTGCTGCCCAGCATCATCCCAGCACATTAACATGAGGCACCAATCCTCAAATCAGTGACGTCCTAACTAGACACACATCTAATGGCACAGAAATAAAGATTTCCTTATAATCCGCTTTACCTCCACAATGGTTAGCAGGGTTTCCTGAGAGCTTCTCATAACCTCCATGGTTTTCTCACAGCACCTACAAACACATTACAAAGATGGATTTTGTTACACACCAACGTTTTCAACATATCTTCATCTCTATTATTCCTGTATACTGTGCTGAGACTTCAAATGAATATCTCAAAGAGCACGGTACTAGGCAGACTGCATTTTCAGTAAATGTTTTTGAAAGGAATGTAATTATGTGAATGTAAGCTAAGCCTTGATAAGAATAACACACAGTACTACTGTGAAACATTTCTTCAGTCATTGATGATTGTGGTAATTACACTCTGACTAGAATCGACTCTAGTAAAAGCTGAGCACGAGGACCAATGCTGGGAAACTGCAGGGACCTGTGAAGTGCTTCCAGCAGGAACTGGTCCATCGTACACTCCTTTAGCAGAGGTTACCTGCCCAACAATGAGCGCCCGAAGGAGTTCTGAGCAGTAAAGAGTTCGCTAGGACAGAGGCATTTCCGGTAAACGCCAGCTGCTTTCGGAGGGGCTCGGAAGGACAGCTATGTATGTTACATAGGGTGAGGTCCCAGATGGTCTGAAGGAAGGGGAAGCTATTACTGTCTTTACCCCGGGGTTTTCCTTACTACCAGTAAAGCACTGGAACACGTTTTAGCAGTGAATCCTAGACTCTATAGAAATCAACAGTCCAAATAATTTTGACGTGAAAAACCATCTGCTTTAAACACTTACCTTCTGAAGACACCTTCAACACCAGTAATGCCCATCCCATCCACAATATCTCTGGTGAGTCTGAAAGGAACCGTTTCAGGAGTAGGGAGGATCTTACCCTGTTCAAAAGCAACTCCTGAAGCAAAGAGTACAGCAAGGTTAGGAGGTTCCACAGCAAACCGACTGTCCTCCCATGTGGCCTGTGAGCTGTGCAGAGGCCCCAAATACTCTGTCATCGACAGTCCACACCAGAACTCACGGTGGCTTATTCTGTTTCTGCTCTGCCACTGTCTAGGAGATGCATCTCGAATTTAAAAAGTGTAACTACTTCTAGACATAGACAAGTTCTAGATTCAAGGGTGATTTTTTAAAATGAAATAGTATGCGTAGGATTTAAAATGCAAAATATGCACATAATGGATTTACATGTATTTAAATATCTGCACATATTCTATATTAAGTTTTTATTAAATGAAATTTTTTATCCTGAGATAACTATAGATTCATATGCACTCATAAGATACAATACACAAAATACAAAATTTCCCGTATACCTTTTATGCATTTTCCTCCGTTGGTAGCATCTTGCAGAACTATACAGTACAGTATCAGAGCCAGGACACAGACGCTGATCCAGTCAAGGTCCAGAGTATTTCCATCACCACGAGGATCCCTTACACTGCCCCATTTACAGCCACCCACATCCCTCCCGTGGCCTACCTCCCTCCCACCCACTCTGTGCCTCCAGCAATCACTACTCTTTCATAACTTTGTATAACTGAATTCATTCTGGGGTAAACCATATAATACACGAGCTCTTCTCTATTCTAACGGAACTCACTCTCTCAGCAACTATATAGATTATACTACAGAACTTATAATTTCCTAAGACTGCACCTTCTTAGAAATCTTAAATTCCATATTCTCCTTGAAATCTCTTCTTCTACCCCCTTATTCTTATTAATGAGTTTGAACTCATTGAGATTTCTAGTCTGTCAGCCTTTCCACTCAAGAGTACGGAGTGCAAGGTTGGTCACTCTCATGGCTGCCTCACGTCTCACAGGCCCCTGGCCCCCTCTGCAAGTCTCCATTTCCAACTACAACCGAGACTCCAGGGAGGCTGGAAGAAAGCTCGTGAAGACGCTACTGGCTCCACTGAAAATGCAGGGTCCTCACAGTAGGCAAGTGCCCCGTGGACTGCTCAGCATGCCGTCTTCGTTCCCCCTCTCCACTCGGCTCTTGGACTCACCTCCGTGGAGCCGGGTTTGCCCTGCACTGTTCTGACAAGGCCATTTACCATCCCTCTGACGCTCAGCAAGCAAGCATGCTTTCATTTTCTCAGTTAAAACAGAAGAGCAAATGTTATTTCCCTCCAGTCCTTTCCCTTCTAGCTCAAGACTTTCCTCCTCTCAGTGGAAAAACTGATGTGCCTCCCTTGTAAAGCCAACCGTAGCCCATATGCTTTAGGACTTCCTAGCTATTTCAGGATCTCTGTCTCTTCTCCAGCTTATCAGTACAGAACATGTTCACGCTGCTCTCATCTTAAAACAAACAAACCAAAACCCCCTCAAAAAAAAAAAAAAAAAAAAAAAAAAGCCGAAGCATGTCTCTCTCATCTCTGCAGCAAATGCCTCTCCCGTCCTTCCAAACCTTCTGTGGACAGCTGACATTCTTGGTCTGCACATCCTGACTTCTGTTCAGTCCTCAGCTTTCCATAATCTGACTTCCTCCGTTCTATCCAAATTACTTCTCAGACCTCAAACATTAACTCTTCAATTCAAAGGCCTGTTTTCAGTTTTGACCTTATTTGACCTGCTGTATCAGACACTACTGAGCACTTCTTCCTTCATGAAAAATTTCCCTCCCCTGCCTTCCAAGATACCCCTGCCTCCTTGTTCCCATGACTTACTGGTTATTCTTCAGGGTTTTTTTTTTTCCTGACTCAGGCTTTTCAAAGCTGGCATTCCTTAGGATTCTATCCTTAGTCCTCTTTATCAAGGATGATACAGAAGATCAAGAACCTCCTCCAGTCCAGTGACCTCAACTGACATCTATTAGCAGAAGGTTCTACAGCTCCATCACTGTGCTCGACCTCTTTGCCTTCCTGTGTACTAAATTGCCTGTTACACATGGAAGTGCCATTAATACCAACAAGATGCAAAAGTGAACTCATTGCTTTCTTGTTCTTCACAAAACCTGCTGCGTTCCCTCACTAGAAACGTCAGTTATCCTGGTGTCCCTTCTCCCACCGCTGCCACATCTGACATCCCCGCTGCAGGTCACTAGGAAAACGTCCCCCACAGCCCAGCTCCTGACCTCTACAACTTTAGTCCAAGTCGTCATCCTTTCTTGTCTGAACTATTATACTAGCCCCTCATGTGTCTTTCCACTGCCAGTATTGCTCCCCAAATTATTTCTCAATAATTAAATATGATCATGTCCTCCTTCAGTACATTTAGTTCCCCTTATTTCACAGGTTAAAGTTGAAATGCTTAGTCTGGCTTTTTACAGTCTAGTACACCGAGCTACCTCTCCAGCTACCCAACTACACAGAAACTTCACTCCGGCCATATCTGACATCTCACCATTCCTGCAGGTTACATCCTCAGTAGTCCCCATTTTATATTTGCTCTCTCTTCTGTCTGGATTATCTTTCCTTTCTTTAAGACCTGGCCCAAATGTCACCTGTTGTAATAAGTTTCACTTATTATCTCAACAGACTTAGCTATTCCCTCTAGCATGTGTTTATGTTTTTTTTTTTTTAAACAACATTTATTACTTTGGTCTGTCTCCCTCACGCTTGTAACATCCTGGGGGCAAATATCATTTCTTATGACCAAATATTTAATAAACAGAATAAAGATGCATTTCTGATCTTTTATTACTCACCCAAATCTATATGTACAAGTTCTGCAGACTGCTCATTTATCAAGATATTCTGTACATGTCGATCACCAAGTCCAAGTATGTAACCAACTGGGGGGAAAAACCAACAAACCAACCTGAAATCACTGGGATCATCTGTTTCTAGAACACATTTATCCATAATTTCTACTAATACCACTGACAGCATGATTTTTAAGTAG
The DNA here is from genome assembly GCF_017311325.1 of Ursus maritimus. Taxonomy (NCBI): domain Eukaryota; kingdom Metazoa; phylum Chordata; class Mammalia; order Carnivora; family Ursidae; genus Ursus; species Ursus maritimus. The sequence continues at coordinate 58,006,491 of NW_024424008.1, forward strand.
TGTAGGCTAGTTAGCCTGCTTCAAGGAAAATATGCACATAACTTGCCCCTTTAAGTCGAATGTTGCCAGCTATATTCACTAATACTGCATTTTACAAATTCTAGATGTTATGCTAAAAAAAGCTTTCCCTTTACTAATAAGCATACATTTAAAAATATTCATACTTTGAAAATTAGTGTGGTTAAAGTTGAGACCCATCATTTAGGGCATTATATGCCCTCAAATATGTTATTGAGTATACTTTTAAATTTAACATAATCCTTATTTCATCAGGCATATGTCCACGAAAAACTACATTGCTGTTTTTAAGATAGATGATGGCATGTCCGAACACTTCTGACCTAATGAAAAACACCATGTGGTGTTACAGAAAAAATAGGACGCCCGTCAGCCCGGCTAGCTCTGCTGTCATTAACTGGGCCTCCTTTTATAAACTAAATTAGTTGAATCAGATTAGTGATTCTCACTGTAAACAACAAGAGGGTTTTGTAATGACCTAGAACTTGTTCAGGACCTACACTGTGGCCCTGCCTTTCCATGCGACCTAAGTGATGGAAGGATGGTCTTTATTAGTTAAAAATCAATAGATTAGAAGATCTCTGGTATTCAACCTTAGTTTTCATACTCTAGGACTTTGCTGACAGCCCTGTCTAGCTATTCTAGTCTCTTACCAATTAAAAAAACAAGGTCAAAATACGTAGTATGCACTGCGTATTTGAATATATATCATGATTTCTAATCCAAACATAAAATTCTATTAAATAGATTCAATTTAATTTAGATTCAATTTAATTGTAAACAATTAAATTAAAGGAGGTAAATTAAATATAGTTATCATGGGTTTTATTATTTCCCAAAGGCAATCTCAGAAAATAATATATTGTGGGAAGACTGAAAATACGCCATATTCACTACTGAACAAAGAGCCAGTCTTCTCTCTCCTCGGAGTAGGAGAATTCTTTCCTGCAAAAGCTTGTAAGAGCAACAGTTACAAACCGAGACTCGGGATGAACGAGACGCACAATGACGGAATGAGGAGGACGGGCTGACTGACAAGCTCCATCAGCACCATCACCCCCTGTGACTGAGAAAGCAGCCAGCGGCACACGGGCTACAAGGGACAAGAAGATTACCGATAGAGGAAGTAGCCACGCTGCGAGTATAAGCCAGTCGCTTCTCGAACCAAACAGCTGGGTCCAAGAATTTTTCCATGCAGAAGTAACGGAAAACCGGTTGAAATTTTTGGCAGACATCCATGAACGTTTTATATTTCTCTTCAAAAGACTTCTTTTGTACATCCTTTAAAAAAATCAAATATAAAATTTTCTCAAAATTGTGTTCAACTACTTTAACATTTGCCGACAGTTTCTAGATAGAAAACAGTACAGTGGAGGCAGAGGCCATGAAGAGCTGAACAAGGTATTATCTACCCCCAGAAGCTAACAGTCTGGGCAGCGAAACAGTGACAAGGTATAATCCCTTTAGGCTTCACATGTGAATCTCAGGGGAAGGAGACACGCCAACAGTGACTGTTGGTGTTTTAATTCAATTCGAATTTGAATGATTCTGTAATCTATGTGGAAGTAAACACAAAACAGCCAGAAATGGCTCCGGGCAGTCTAAGGAGGTCACAGAGCAGCAGGGGCGCAAGAGAAAAGGGAAAAGCAAGAATGGACGGCCAAGTAGCAGACACGTCTCAGATCTGTCCTCCAGTACCTTCTCACTAGGTAATACTCTCCTGAGGCAGAGCTGATCTACCTCCGTGGGCTGCACTCTCCCCACGTGCTGATGACCCCACATCTGTATCTCTGGCTCAGGTGTCTTTATGAAGCTCCAGCCTGACCTACTTCTCCAGCTGGTCGCTCAACATCTCCACCTGGATCACTTCCAAACACAACTTCTTCACCTTCTGCTCAGCGAACCTCAGCCACTCTCTCTCTCCTTCTACACAGTAAAGAGCCCCTCCATCCACCCCATCACCCAAACACTGGGCATCACTGATTACTTTTTCCCCAACCCCACTTCTTTTTTTTTTTTTTAAGATTTTATTTATTTATTTGACACAGAGAGAGAGGCAGCGAGAAAGGGAACACAAGCAGGGGAAGTGGGAGAGGGAGAAGCAGGCTTCCCGCTGAGCAGGGAGCCCGGTGCGGGGCTCAATCCCAGAACGCTGGGATCATGACCTGAGCGGAAGGCAGACGCTTAACAACTGAGCCACCCAGGCGCCCCTCCAACCCCACTTCTAATCAGCAACCAAATCCTATCGGTCTTGCCTCCTTAATATTCCTTACTCTTCATTCCTACTGCTGTTCGTCTTAACTCAGGGCCCCTGTGTCATGCCTCTAGTCAGCTTCTCAAAAATGTAGCCCACAGTGCTGTGAGTTCTTTCTCTAAAATGCAATTCTGGTATTACTGTCCTCCTCGAGGGTTCTCTACTGCTAACGGGATAAAGTACCCAGTTCTTAGCATTTCATGAAGCAACCCTCCATTTTTTGACTAACAACTACTGCTTCAGTCTCATTAATTGCCTCCCCAAAAACCAGGCCTCTGCTATCTCTACCTGTCTGTCCAGGCCTCTTTTCCTTTGCTTTCATAAGCCTTCTGCTTACAAAACTAACTTAGTGAGTCATCTTGGCTCAAAGGCCACTCCCCTACGAAGTCTTTCTGAATCTGACTCCAGTCCTGCCCATGGCAGGTAGAATGAAGCACTCCCTCAACTGGGCCTGCACGGTCCCTGGGACAGCCTTCCATCACAACACCTGTACCCCTTTACCACCCAGTTAAAAAATTATATAACAGAAAGCAGAGTAAAAGGAAAAGTAATGGATTTTATGGTTGGACAGACAAGATTCAAATCCTTGCTCCACCATTATTAGCTCATTGGCCTGGGCAAGTTAAATTTCTGAACTTCCTCCCATTTGTGAAGTGTCAGCACAGTGCCTGTTGTGACTGGCTGAATGAATGTCCATGGCCAGTGTGATGTGGCCAATGTCTTAAAAGGTCTATCAGTTTTATATAAAAATTATCTATTTTTTGGTTTTAGTTAGTATTTTGTTTGTTAAGAATTAGCTTACCCCAAACTGGAAGCAGATTAGCATTCCACCGAATGCTAAATCTCTCATCAGACAAGGGTTGGCACATTATAGAGTTTACAAACGTTCCTATCACTCACACACACTTCCATGGTGGCGGGTGTGCTTTCCTTCACTGACGATCACCCCCCCTGCCCCCCGGCCCCAATGAAACCGAAACACTGTGTGCTCTAACACTGGAGCGCTCAGCTGTGGTAAGTGGGTACATAATCTCGCAATAGTTTATACTTCCAAGTGCCACTCACCATCATTTTCTTCTGGCAGTGAAGGGCGCTGAAGTCCTTCGGCCTGTATCTCTTATGAGCACCATTCTCGTTGTTCACAAGGAACTCACCGATGGGGACAGTTCCTGTGCACCATTCAAGGACTCCACTTCGCTGAGAAAGCGGGACCACCTGCATCACAGAGGGGATGCCTTCTGATTACTGGAGGGTCTTGAAGAGCATGTGACAGGCACTCTGCTACCAGAGTCCGTGAAAAGCACTCTTTCAACTGTATTGCTTTTTCTGTGTCCAGAGGAGACACGGGTAAGCCATGGAAGATAAGCTTAAGCTCCAAGAATAAGATTTTCTAGGCTGCGGCTGAGACCTGAGGACCTGCTGGGCTCTCAGGCTCTGCGATTCCCTGAGCTGTCAGTCCTGTTAACTAGGTGGTTCAGCATCACCTTGACTGAGCCACAGTTTGCTCCATTTAGCAGAGGAATTATCTGCTTTCCTCATATTTTTATTTTTAAGATTTTATTTATTTGTCAGAGAGAGCGAGCACAAGCAGGGGGAGAAGCAGACTCCCCGCCGAGCAGGGACCCGATACGGGGCGCAATCCCAAGATCTTGAGATCACGACCTGAGCCGAAGGCAGACACTTAACTGAGCCACCCAGGCGCCCCTCATACTTTTAATATCAAACAATTTGAAAAATTTCACTTTGGCCAATATTGAATATAATCTTAATACTAACATACTTTGATAATTAAAAGTATACGTATTCTTGCTTTAGAGTCTTATTAGCTACACCAAGACGAAATATATTCCTGAACATAAAATGAGCAATTTTACTGGAAAGATTAAAAATTATGACATATATATAAACATACACAAAGTATAGAAAATGATATAAACAAACATCCTGTTACCCACCAAACAGCTTTATCAAACCTAAGATTTTGTCACATTTGCTGCAAAATGATGCTCCCTTTGTACCCTTCCCTGGCCCTGTGCCCTTCCCCACCATCAAGATGACTGCTAACTTGCTTATCGTTCATGTTCATGTATTTTTTGGTACATTTTTATTTCAAAGCAATATATACATAAATAGTTGTAAGCTTTAAATAAAAGAGTATTATACTCCGTGAACGCTTCTACAAGTTTTTACTCACTCGACACTGTTCTACAATTAGCTGCATTAGTACATGTAACCCTCAATCATTTAACAATCATAGACTGTATAAGAACACCGTAATTATCCACATATATACACACCCGGGAACTGAATACCTGGTCACAGGGGATGTGCATCTTCTGTTTAACCAGATATTGCCAAAGAACTATCCAAAGGGGTTCTGCCGATTCATACACCCAGTATCGTGCTGATCTGAGAGGTGTGCAACGGTATCTCACTGTGGTTTCAATTTGTATTTTCAGATGCCCGGTAAGGCTGAGTAAAATTTAATAGGCTCACTGGCCATTCAAAATATTTTCTTCCTGAGTTGTCTGTATTCTTTACCCATTTTCCTACTGGCATGTTAGCCTTTTTACAATTGGTTTGTGAGAGCTCTTTATACATTCTGTATGTAAATCCCTTATTGTTATTAATTTTATAGCAATCCTTTGTTACTAATATTATTAAACTCATTTTTCTTAGTTGGCCACTTGTCTTTATAGAATCTTTAATTCTATCAATTTTATTATAATGTACTCAAACATGCTGAACTGTCTTGTGTCTTACGGAGGCCTTTCATTAATTTAACTATGTTTGTGGAGAGTCTATTATGTGTTTGATAGAACAAAACAGGCATTTAAAAAAGTGACTAAGAGAGACATGGTCAGGGAAAGCCCCTCTGAGGTGACACGCAGAGAACCTTGAATGAAGTAAGGGAGCGAGTAACGGATCTGAGGGAAGAGTATTCCGGGCCGAGGGGAGTAAGGACGGGAAACAAAACTGGCAGGTCTCAGCCAAGGCAGGAAGAGCAGCTGAGCCGAGGGGAGGTGACTGAGCCGTCATAATCACTTTCATTCAGGGATAAGTGAAGTCATCTGGAGTTCAGAACAGGAAATGGACATATTTATTCTGTCTCAAACTCTTTTAAATTGACCATCCTAGCTGCTGTGAGTGAAGGAGCTGTGGTGCGCCCAGGGAAGAAGTAAGGGGTTATCGAGACATGATCAAAGAGATGTGACTACAGGGCAGGAATGGCAGAGGCGGTAACAGTGACTCGACGGAAAGCAGACCAGTAAGGACTTGCTGATGGAACAGGTGTGAGATCTGAGAGACAGAGAGAGGGAGGGGCAAGTTTAAAATGATGCTGATATTTCTACACCGATATGTAGGAATTACTGCTCTTTTAGGAGTGATGACAGTATTGTGGTTCTGTTTTGGTTTTTTAGACGTTATCTTATACAACTACACACTGAAATAAATGTTTACAGGTGAAATGATAGAACATTTTTGTTTCAAAATAATATTGAAGGGAAGGAAGTAGGTCGAAGTAGAAATGAAACAAAATTATCCATGAGCTGATCACTACTGAAACTGGTGATGGTACAAGCGAGTTAATTACATTATTCTATGTACTTTTATAGATGTTTGAAATTTCCAATAGTAATAAAAAGAAAAAGACAAGACCGCCTCCTGACTTTGGACCGAGCAACTTGGGTGAAGGTAGTGCCATCGGCTGATCTGTGTGGGGTATTTTGGGGGTGGAGGTATTCATCAAAAGCTCTACTTTAAACTTGCTGAGCCTGAGGTATCCCTTAGACTTCTACAGAACCCACTCATCGTCAGGAACCAGCCCTTCCGAATGCTGTATGTGATCTGACAAAAGGCTTCTTTTATAAAGTCGCTTAAGGGAAAAACAGGGCTTCACGATTAGCAGGGAAGATGGCCAAAGGGCAAAAGGACCGGGACTCCTGAGCCACCATCCACCACGTGTATTTTTCCAGTGACGATGCCACAGAGACCTTGCGTGGCACACAAAGTCTAAAATGTTTACACTCACAGAAAACACTGACTGAGCCCTCGTCTGAATAATGGCATCTTTTCTAGGCTCTTGATGAAGGAACAGAAGCATGAAGTGGTCACCTTGTATGTGCAGATGGTCAGTTTCCTCTTCCTGGTCTCAGTGTTCCTCTGCAGTAACGTATTACACATCTGGAAAACCTGCTGCATGACCGCGTCCTGTCTCAGGTCGTCACGGCCCTTCAGAATAGTCAAAGCATGAACTGGGCGCAGTCCATTTTATGATAAAATCACACAGAGAGCCACATGAGGACAACGGAAGGGCGCTCAGAATTCCATCTGAGCATCTATACTCTTCACAGTCTCTTAAATAACTAAGACCTAATGCTAGTGTTTCATTTAGAATAAGCTGTAACACTGGGTAGAAGACCAATGTAGAAAAACGTTCCACCTCGCTACTTCTGGAATTCGGCTAACTGGAACTCCTCCCCTGGAGGGCACGAGGCCCTGTGCTCTCTCCACGACCTCCCAGCACGGCCCTGAGAACTTGGGAGCAGAGTAAGGGAGGAATGCTATCCCCTTTCTGATACATTTACTAGCAGCTGGCATGATGCCACATTCAGGATTCTTGAGGCAAGGGCCTTCAACTTGAACTCTTCCAGAAAATAAGGAACAATCACCTTAACAGTTTTTCCATAACAAGCAAGCAGACTGTTAACCTCACCTATCCATTCATGTTAAAAGTTTTCTTTTACTTCGGTCAACTGTTACAATGCTGGCCTTCCAGAAACACAAAAAATTTTAGGAAAAGCAATCTGCTTCTAGAAAATAATGTATTTATAGTGTGTAAGTTTTCCTCACTTGCAATTTTTGAGAAGAAAAATAAAGACTCAAAGCAGGAAGTAAATATCAACTATGGTTTTGCTTTGACTTTTTTACTAAGCCGCTAAGGACCGCACCACCAGAGGGGAGTCTCACCTTGACGAGCTGTCTCCTTTCCTTTCCATCAGAGCCCAGACAGTCTATTATTTTAGGTAAATTTAAACCTCCTGCTAAACGAAATTCTGCTTTAAATGACTGTATAGTCACCAGATTTCTGTATTCTCCGGTGGGGTCCACCTAATAAAGCATATAAATCAGAGAACAGGTCAGGTACACTATGTGCTTTTAGAGAAGAATGAATTATAAAGGACAATTTTAATATTAAACAGAGGAATGAATGACAATGTGCTGTGGGTTAAGAGCTCAAGTTATAATTTACTTCCTGTTTAAATGGAAGAAACAAAATTCAACACTGGAAAGGTTTATACAAGTCACCTGTCTAAGCATCTCTCACTAACCCTGGGGCACAGTGTTCGTGTTGCCAAAAAGCTACTGAAGAACCTGGTCTCAGGTCTCACCACTGACTGTCTATGTGAAGTCCTCTGAGAAACAGAAAATGTCTCACAAAAACAGAGTAAGGTAAATTTTAAACAAGTGTGGGGAGTGGTCTTCTAGGTTGAACTGCTAACTCTGGCATTTTCAGGAAATATTCAGCTAAATACCTTTGCCAGTGTCGCTGGAAAGGTATTAATCCATACGATGCAGGTACATTTCAAATCAGATAACTACATATACTAAGAATGTAGTCATAATCCTTTTAAAAAAATTTTTGTTTTATTTTTTTTTTTTAAAGATTTTATTTATTTATTCGACAGAGATAGAGACAGCCAGTGAGAGAGGGAACACAAGCAGGGGGAGTGGGAGAGGAAGAAGCAGGCTCCCAGCGGAAGAGCCTGATGTGGGGCTCGATCCCAGAACGCCAGGATTACACGCTGAGCCAAAGGCAGACGCTTAACCGCTGTGCCACCCGGGCGCCCCAAGTTTTTATTTTATTTTAATTCCAGTTAGTTAACTTACAGTTAATAGTTTTTAGTTTCAGGTGCACAATCTACTGATTCAGCACTTGCCTATGTCACCCGGTGCTCATCGTGACAAGTGCCCTCCTTCATCCCTGTCACCTGTTTTCCCATCCCCCACCCCATCACCCCATCTCTGTAGTTAACGGTCCATTACTAAGCTATAACCTCTATTATTACATATATCCCTGCCAACTTGGTATTTCTAGCAATAAAAGCTCAGCACAATGTAGCTAAAAGTATCACGCATATTACAGTTAATTTAATACTGTAACACATACTGTTATTACCTCATAGTGTAATACATGACAGTCAACACAGTCTAACACACAGACTTTTTGAAATATAAAGCATCTAGGGACTGTCTTGCCAAGTTAAAAATTAATCTTGCATAAGCACACAGAACGTTTTCTTCCTTTGGCCACTGAAGGCCTACAGACCTTCACAAAGAAGACGGGAGTGTAAAACTGAAGGCAAAAGAAAAGAAAGCAAGAGAGCCCTTTAAGTATTTTCAGGCTTAGGTAAAGGGATCCTATAAAGAAACTACAGATTGAAACAAATCAGAGTGCTGATCTTTAACCACTTTTGATCTATTTCAAATAGTTAACCTAATTAAAAGGAATTTAGTTCCATAAAAAAAATCAAGGTAGTTAATAGTGAATTACCTTAATTTCTGTAGTTGGAACAACGACATCTTCTAAATTCTTCAGTTTAGTAATTGGCTGGTCTGCTGGGATACTTATGCCTTCTATATTTAAAATAAAGAGGTTTTGGTGACCACTACACACCGAGGAACAGCTCTGAAGCAGACGCCCCAGACCCCAACCTGTAGCTAATCTGTGGTTCAGGCCCCGATCCAGAAATGAAGACCAGGGCTCCGGACACAATGCAGCTCAGGGCCAGAGCAGGCCAACCGCTGATACGGCTTACGTGTGACGCTGCAGGTAAGCTGGCATCGGTAATTAGGCCAGAGCCCGGCTGACGGCCCAGGCTGAGCACGTTCAGATAATCACACAACAGCCCCCACAGCACACAGATAATGCATTCCCGCCATATTACTATCAAATGTAACCACGGGATGTGACGATCAATAGGCTTTGTTTGCTCGAGGAACACTATGAGAGTTCTCATTCTTATTTTCAAGTACTAAGAACTTAAATGCAAAGATCTGATTCTGAACAGAAAAGGGAATGCAACTGTTAATCTATGGGGAGAGAGACTTCTAAGTGTGTGCACATAACCAAACACTACCTCAGTTTATAATTATTTGAACAGAATTATATTGAACAGCAAGAAGAGTGAAGGATTACATGCAAGGCATTCTAACGCCTGTGGAAGAAATGGGAAAGCCTTCTCATTTTTAAGACCTAGCGCACAGTAACCAACATCATTTTAAGAAATCTTTGACCCTGAAACTGTCAGTTATTCAGTTATTTTAATGGATTTGACTCTATGCAATTAATTCTCTGCAAAGAGTATTTGTACCAGGACATTACCTGGAGAAATCAAATAATTAATTCAGTGCAGTCCCATATTAACAGATGACAGAAGATATTAAATGGTAAGTGACTAGGGGTTGTTGAAGCTACTGGATAAAAATTCAGCTTTGGACAATGTGTGAGTTGTAATCCTAAGGACCCTCATGTCCATAATGAATGATATGTAGGTAAGTTAGAGAAATTACATATTAGGCTCTATAATTAATATATCTGTCTTGAGAAAAACATAGCATAAAAGCAACATTCTTTCAAACACCTACTTCTCTGAGTCCTCCACTGAGCAGCGTCTAGGTTTGCTAATATGATATAAGCATCACAGAGCGCCTCCACGCTTCTGACCATCTGAGGTCTTCTACTTCTGATAGTATGTATTATCCTATTTGCAGCCTCGGTTCGATCCTGTTCAGAAAAAAACAAAACAAAAACACATTACAGAAAGAAATACCCAACACTTAAACTTTTCAGAGTTATAACAAAAAGAAAAATTTATGCACTTATCTAAATGCTGGAAAGACTATAATCACTCAGAAACGAACAAAATAGTCACTTTATGAATGAAATACATCAAAGGTAGAGTAATATCAATAGTAAAGGACTTGCATGTGTTTTGAAATGTATTTTTTTCTTTGCTCGATGCTGTGAGGAAAAAAAAGTATTGGTATCTACTATGCCTGGAGAATATTCAGGAATTTTGAACGAGTTATTTTAGGTGGCATAATAACAAAGGATTTAAAACCTGAATACGGTCAGCAACTCATGCTCTTAGAATCCCTGAGATTTAAGAAAGGAATATTGTGGGAAAATACGAATACGACAATTCAAAAAGTTATGTAATTTTTAATCCAAGTACCTCATCGAGTGGAGAGCTTTGTTTAGGTGCATTTTTAGTTATTCTATTCCTTCCTGCTGCCTCTGGTTTGGTCAAAAATTCATCTTTGTTTGCATTTGCTAAAGCCAGTATAATAAACAAAGTGTGATGGGGGTGATCCATTGCAATTCTAGAGATAAGCTGTCAGAAAATAAAGAACTGTTAGTTGTACACAACCAATCAACAAAAATAGAAAATCTGTAACATTTTTCCTTTTGTTTGGCATTACAGATATATGCTGCTCTACCGGATGCCGCCGTGGGTCGATGTGTGTGCATGTGTGAGACGGAGGAACAGGGAGAAGTGACGGAGAAACGGAGTAACTTACGCGCAGTGAGACGAGACAAAAGGAAATTCTTATTCCCGCCCTTTTACAGCATAATATATACGAATGACTAGCATATTTTTATATATTCATTTCCCAGAGTGGAACAGTAATATATAATATATGAAAGAAAAGCAACTGTGTTTTGTTTCTCAGGTTCACTCACATTATTGAGGACTTCATGAAATCCGAGGCCTCCCATCATTTTGGTCCCCATTCTAGCAGCCAACTGGTACATAAGGGGCAAAAATTTGTAGGATGGAATCTTCATTCCATCGATCTACCAAAAAAAAAAAAAAAAAAGCCTTAAACAATGCCTCACATATGAGCAAATAAATTATTCTCAGATAATGCTACCAACACAAGCATCTACTTGTTCTTAAAAAAACCTCGGTAACTTAACATCTTATCTCAGTCTTCCTGAGGGGTATTCTAGATTGCTTCATTGGTGAGTCACAGTAGTTGACCCTAAATTAAACTGTATTCAGAACAGGAACACTGGCACTGATCCCGTTCCAGTGAATCCAAGGAGGACAGACGTGGATCTGAGGGTTACTGTGACCCTGACTATGGAGAAGTCAGTGTACGATACAATGGAGTAACCTGTGCCCCTGTACGCTAAAACCAACAGGACTTAATGACATAAGCAGCAGAGACTGCTTGTATCTATTATGAGTCTTATCATTCTCTTCACCCAGAAGAAACATTTTACTTGTAAGCTTCCAACTGGTTGCCAATGTAGATCCTGTCAGCATAACTTTAAAATTAGGTATCATCAATAAAATCTAAAATTTTTAAATAAAAACTTAATACTACTGCCTTAATGTTTTCCTAAAACTTTTTCATTTATAAAAGTAATTCACTGTAAAAATCTCAGAAAAGATAAAGCAGGAGGAAAGACACGCCTGTGTTCTCACATCATCTTTAACTGCCGGCCAAATCTCCCAGTGTGGCATTCTGGCACATTCCAGCAGTAACTGAGAAAGTATAGCGAAGACTGAACTAAATGCTCTCATCTCCGCATAAACCTGCATCATTGGAGCTTATCGAGTACCTACGAGTACAGCATCGAACAAATACCAGGGATACAAAGAATATACAAAATCTAGGACACCGCTGGGCTCATGTCTAAGCTTACCAAGCACAGGCTAGAATACTGGGTTTAAAAAGAAGACTTGCCTTCATCATGCCATTGACTTCAGAAACTCCTGAATTTTCAAGCCAGAGAGAACAAAGACGGAATATCCACATATCGTGTCCTTCTCCACTCAGTAAGCAACTGATGTAATTTTCAACTGCTTTACATAGGAAACGTTTACGGTCCTCTTTCAGTGCACGGAGTGCACATTCATCCAGCTCCAGCTCCCGCTGGACCTTTACTGTATATCTTGCATTGGATAATTAAAACACAAAACCCGTCAAATGGTACAAAACTACAAAATCATACATGAGATACAACATAAATGAACAGTCAAGTGTCCATCTCTGGAGAAAAAGCAAAATTCTACAAATTCCAAGGGAACAAACTTACTTTTGGTATCTGAAATTAAGTCTGCAATTCAAAACCCTTTCTAGGCAACCAGGGACAAAGTGGACCCTACCCAAGATGCCTACTTACCTCAATTCTCTACTTTCCCGATCGCACACCAGCCAAAGGCAGGTCTGAAGAAGGGTTTGATTATATCAGAAGAGATAACTCTTCCGGATTTAAATTGAACACCTGTCTCTTTTTAACTATGGTACCAACAGCCCCAAAAAGCTCTATACAATGCACCTAGAATCACACAGCATGAAGTCACGCTCTGGTTCCGTACATCTCTCTACATAGTCACTGCATCTCCGTGTATCTTGTCACTCTCACTGGCAGACATCTCATTACCTGTTGGTCTGGATTTTATGTTCCCTAAGAAGGCCCACTTCTTCTTTGGCCCTTTTCAGAAGAGCCTGCTTGTTTTCAAACTCTGACGATTTCATGTAGTTTTCAATTCTCTGGTACTGAGTGTCCGAGAACCGTGCTAATGAGAGAAATGCTTTCATTTTTCCATTTTTAAGCTCATCACTGCTTTCTCCATCGTAATTTCTAGCAACTTCCACTGCCTTGAAGAAAACACAACCCATTTATATTATATAGAGATACTAAATGCATCTAAAGAACCACAGAAATGCCGCACTAAAGTTCAATTTATATATATATATATATAAGCTAAATTATATGAAGTACAGTATTTTAAATTTTCCAAATAGCTCTGACGGTGTACAAATTACCCAAACAGCTAATATTTTAAAGAAATGTACAAAAACAAAGGGCTCCATGAAAATGAAAGACAGTCATATTATGATTTTCAGGCTACACTAGCTATTTCCAAAATTAATTAAACTAAAGGAGAAGGATCAACAGGAAGGTTGAAAGGGGCTGGAGTCAGAAGTGCGAGTCCTACTTGGAGGGCGGCTGAGTTTACAAAGGAATAAAGACGTGCACATTCCTTAATCAGCTCTTTCTGTAGATAAATAAATGGAGAAATGATCAGAAACAGCTGGTTGAGGGGCGCCTGGCTCAGTCGTTAAGCATCTGCCTTCGGCCCAGGGCGTGATCCCAGGGTCCTGGGATCAAGCCCCGCATCGGGCTCCCTGCTCCTTCCTCTCCCACTCCCCCTGCTTGTGTTCCCTGTCTCTCTGTGTCTCTCTGTCTAATAAATAAATAAAATCTTTAAAAAAAAACAACAGCTGGTTGAGAGAGCAGCAGTGGTGGCAGGTAGAGGGAAGACATATCTGGGCTTACTTTCAAAACAGGATCCTTCTTCTTTAACACACACTGTATTTCACTCTGCCTTAAAAATTACACAGAGCTGTAACAGTAATACTATATCCAAAAAATGAAATCTTACTCTTATTTGCATTTGAAAGGCATACGGCCTTGATGAAAAGATCAAGTGTATTCATGCTGAACAACTCTCAAGGGCTGCTCGAAAAGCTTACCTTTTCTAGATAAGTCTGCATGATGACTGCAGGGTTTTCTAGGCAAGTTTCCGCTAACCAGGTGCCGCAAACTCGCAGACATTCTGCGTATATAAGTCTTAGGTCGGGATCATTCTGTATACGAAAAGCAAAATCTTAAAGTGGAATTCACTACCCTGACTATATGAAAGATCTTCCATGTAGGGGAAAAAGCAGGTTAAAAATATTTTTCCTCATCTGCTTTCACCATATCACGATTTTAATAATGACAAGTAGATAAGTTTTATGAAATAATCATCTCCTTTTGGAGCAGCTCACAATTACTGAACACTCGTATATCCCCGGCACTTTACAAAGGCTCTATTTGTGTGTACTGCCTCATTTCAAGAGGTTCGAGGTTCAAGAACCCTACGAAATGAGTCCTGTTCTTATCCCTGATCTGCAGAGTGCAGCACTAACACTGAGGTACAGAGAGGGCAGGTAACTGCAGCCAGGCCTCCTGCAGGCTGCACTCGTCAGGTGGCCAGTAAACAGCACCCTGGGTCAGCTCCCAGTGCTGGGTCAGCTCCCAGGGCTGGGGCACCGTGACGAACTCTCAGATCACGGAGGACGTCGTGCGAGTGCCCAGTGCGGGAAATGCCGTCAGCTGAACGTCACTGAACACGTGCGTGTCAGGACAGCACTGCGGCCACGTGATTCCTACCAACACCTCCACTTTGTCCACCACGCGCTGGGGAGAGAGCTACAGAAGCTGATAAACTTTCAGGAGCCGGTAGGTAACGTTAAAACATCAGAAACTGTATTTCCTAAGTAGGTGGATTAACAATCACTCCAACTTGTTCTTCTTCTAACTTTTGTTCTCTCACGTGTTTCCTCTCCTATTTATTTCAAACTTACAGTAATTCTTTCATGTTTGTTTCCCACACACCCTTCTCCAATTCTACATAAAGTTAAAAAAAAAAAAGGTTTAACATTGGAATAAATCAAATAAATCTACCACAAGAGGGACTGATAGAATTATTGTGAACAGAAAATAAAAGTATTTTCTAGACTTCTTTCACAATTATTAATTTTCCAGGTTTCTTTTTAGAATTTCTTGTTCATGGACGAGTAATTTCAAGGCTTCCATAAGACTGGATTTATCTAAAAATATTTTAAAGCACGGTAACTTTTTTATAACAGGAATTAATTCAGCCAGTAAAAAAAAAATGAACCTCTGCACAACTGGCATCCAACTTCTTGATCATCTGCTTGAGAATACTCAGGGCAAGACTCTGCTCCTTTTTTGCCCAAAATACTTGTGCTTCCTCCAGCTGCCACTCAGAGACTCCACAAGTAGCTGGATTATACTGTTTAATTTGAAACATTGCCCTTTCAGGGAGCTGAAATGAAAAAGACATATGGGAGTAAATACTTCTACTATTATTACTACTACTACCATGAATAACGATCATGACCGTAGGAACTACCATTCATTGACGACTGTTTGTCAGGACTGTTTTAAGCACGTCTCTACCTGCCTCTCCCAGCCCCCCATCTGCCTGTTTGTCTCACAAATACATATATGAATACAAGCACATGTATGTACATATATGTGTGTGTATACGCACACTATATAAAATCATTGAACTGTTGTCAGTGTAGTAAGTTAGGTATCTTATCATTTTAGAACCAAGCAACAGGTTTGGAGAAGGGAAATACCCTGTCCAAGCCTTAAACTCAGGTCTGATGCCAAAATGAGAAATCTTGAACAATTATGCTAAACAACATTTTTTAGCAATGTTTCTCAATGACATTTCTGTTTTACGCATGCTTTCTATTTTCTGTCATAAAAGGAAAGGCTGTGGGGTGAGACGACGTGGTTTTGAATCGTATTACCTGAGTGTTCTCGACAGTTCGGGCTAGTATGGAGAGCTCTACAAGGTGCTTGGTGAGAATGTCCCTAAAACATTCTTTCTGGGAGTTCTCCATTTCCTTTTCCATCAGGATTTCCAAAATGACTGTGCGGAGAGCCATGATGGGCTCCTGAAAACTGAAATCACTGTCTTTGAGAAGCTGGGAGTGTTTCCGCCACTTAGCGTATACTTCGGAGGGCTGCCTATCCGTGCCTGATCTGAAAGCACAATCACAGAATTCATGTAAGCAAGAGAAAGGAAGGAAACAGAACCCCTATTTTACAGGTTCTACATTTAAGATCAATACAAAGGAGTTTTTGCAGTAACAACTAGAAATTCAAAATGGTTCAAAAGAAGGACCAAAGTTTAGAAAACTACAAAACCGTCAGCCCTCTGAGGGTCAGCAAAGGGGCTACAGATGATGAACATTTTCAAAGACTTTCTTAAAAATACTCTTCAACCTCACAAAAAGCAGCATTTCTAAGTATATATTCTTCTGAAAAGAGAACATTCATCAGGCCTGTCATACAGAACGCCTGCACCCGCAGTCCTGCTTCGGCACTCCCGGTGGCAAAAGCAGACATGTCAGCAAGGAAATGAAGTCACTAATTTCTACTGTGCCCAACTACACACAGGGGACGACTCTATGCATAATTATAGTTGCTAAAGAAATCACAATTCAATGAGAGAAATGCTGGCACCTGGCAAACATTATTTATTAAAGGAAGAGAAAATGCATACTGTACAACTAGTTTACATGAAAAGTCCGTGTGAAGCAGCACCGTCCAATCCTTCAGGACCCCTGCACTGACAGGAATCGAGGGGAAGCAGGGACAGGAAGAAGACAAGGTGAGGACTAGGAAAATAAAAGCTGCTTTTGGAAGCTTCTAGAACAGCACGGCGGAGGATACCTAGAACGACACTGATCCCACGGAGGGCTACAACAGAATGGTGCGCCACGCGCTCTGGCAAAAAACCAGGACAAAACAACTTTATCTGGGGTACGAGAGGGGAACAGCTGCAAAGAAGAAAGCACAATGAGGCTACATTTCAAAAACTTATATTTTTACAATAAATATTTTTGAAAATGCTTCTTTTAATAAGAGCACAGCTCACGAGGCTAATCGACTTATATCTTGATAAAAGAAACAAACCTACTGACAGCCTCTTTTCTTGTTTTGTAAGTCACTGCAGAGAGGAAACAGCAGAGCTGTGCTTGAGGGTTCATTACGAAGTCGCACAAAGCACATACCTGGCGAGCAGCTCCCCAATGTTCTCGAGCTCACCGATGGCCTGCAGCCTGCTGAGTGTGGGGTACAGGGAGTACACAGACTCGAGGCCCCCCTTGCACAGCTCCTCCACTTCTTTCACCCTGGAGGCAGAAAACACAAGAGGTCTTCAGGAAGATAGAAGTTCAGATCTGCTCGTAAAGAGTTGTTCTCACTGGCTCTGCTGGTGACTGCTCCTGACATTCGCAAGCACCAGCACAATGCGCCCAGCACAGAGTCATCACTCGGACCGAGAGTTCATCCTGGATCTCCCACTCTGGGCTGCTAACCCAGGCCATGTTACTGGGTTCCTACGTTTTTTCCACTTTCAGAATTATTTTGAAGCTTAGAGAGCAACGTATGGAAAGAGCATGACAAAACAGCCAGCACTTAATAAGCACTGAAATGGTAGTGAATATTTCCGTAATAAAATACAGGATTTAATAGGTCACTAACTACTGTTAAATAAAAACCAGTGTGTTACGTGTGTTTAGTCTGCTAAGTACCTTCTTGTGCACGATCCCATCTGTGCCTCATAACAAGCCCAAGTATCGGTAAGTCCTGACCAAGAGTCACCACTTTACAGAAAGAACACTAATGCTAAGTGGTAAATGCCACACAACTACAAGATTAAAACTGTCAGGACACAGAGGTCCAGAAAGCGGCAGGGGGGCGGGGGAGAGTCAACAAGACGTTCTTGAGGGTTCTGCACAAAGAGCTGACCTGGTCCCAAAGGGAATTTTTTTTTTAAAGGAACGAAGAGATTTGAAACACATGAACAAATAAAAAGGTATTACATAAAAGAAGAATGTAACAATTTATGTAATAAGCACCTAACATGAGCATGGTGCTAAATCTAAAACAACAAATAGCAAGGTTCTATTAGTACTATATATATCTAGATACACACATACTTGACAAACATGCATTAAAGAAGTCTCTAATATAAAACATCTGGAACACAGAGAATCCCTCTTCAAGATACGGAAGACAACTGTTAAGACAGGCACACCCACAGGTCTACAAAAACCTTCCTGCAGAAAAGAAAACGCATCTGAGCTCTTATTTCTCAGACGTACAGAAGCCATAAAGGTGTAGTCACAGGATTTCGCCTCCCCCGTCTGCACTGCTTGAGCATCAGCGCTGGACCAGCACGATTCACTACACGGGAACTTGGTTTCTGAGAGGACAGATGGGAATGACAAAGAAACAACCAGCCCAGAGCCACCAAGTCCTTATCCCTTCCCCAGTGCACATCCTCACACTAAAACTATTCATCAAGTTTTCAGAAAAGAAGCCATGACATTAAATGTTAAAATACAGTAACTCATTTTATAATACCTGGCATATCTGAGACTTTCGTAAAATGTGGAGAATTCTCTATCTCTCAGAGACTGCAGAGCATTGTACAATGATTCGTGGTAACTGGTTCCTTCCACACCTTTGCTGTGAGATAATTAAAAGGAAAAAAATGTAATTATAAACAAAGAATCCTAAAATACACCTGTATAAGTCGTTTCACTAAAAAAAAAAAACAAAAACCCAAAATTTGACAACTAAAATTAAGACTTCTCCATTTTAAAAAATGCATTTCTAGGAATTTTGGCAAGAAATACAAAGAATTTTGTGGATCATTTAAATTATTCAAGCAGGGACTCCTGGGTGGCTCAGTCGTTAAGCATCTGCCTTCGGCTCAGGTCATGATCCCAGGGTGCTGGGATTGAGTCCCACATCGGGCTCCCTGCTCAGCGGGGAGTCTGCTTCTCCCTCACCTGCTGCTCCCCCTGCTTGTGCTCTCTATGACAAATAAATAAAATCTTTAAAAAAAATACTATTCAAGCAGAAAAAAGTAAATTTCTCAGACATTTTGCCTGGTTCTAACTATGCTACATTCTCTTTCACTGACTCTGTGAACACCGACGTGGGCCAGGAGCCGGGCACCACGTTCCAGAGGCAGGGGATCCGTGAGTGGACGAGTCAGATGGCATCATCATTCTCATGGAGTTTATGCTGTGGTTTGGAGAAGATGGACATTAAATTAAAAACATAGTGGACAGTGACGAGGGATGTGCGGCGAATTAAAAGAGGGTACTAGAACGCCCGGGTGGCTACTTAAGATGGGTGGTCAGCCCAGGTCTGAGATGTGAGCCTGTTGAACTAGAATCTGAATGACAAGACACCACACACGTGGAACAGGCCTGAGGCAGAAACAGCGTGGCCTGCAGGAAGAACACAGAGAAAGCCTACAGGCCGACACGCAGCCCACCCCGGGAAGAACGGTCTATGTGATCTACAGAGGAAAGCAAGAATAAGCTCCTCTGGGAAAATGCTGTAAAAATATGCAAGTATCTCTCTAACTTTACAGCAATCTAACAGTTTGAAATCTGAAAGACACTTTAATGACATTTTTTTTCAAAGAAGGCAATTCAACCTATAATCCGTATGATTTCATTTTTTTGGTGTTTATATCACAAGACTTTTTACAGAAAAGCGAAATCTTTTATTGGATTAGGTGTTTGGCTTTCCGTTCAGAAAAAACGGTGACATTACGATACAGGTTACAGGCGGTAACTTCCTGTGTTCCTAGTTTAGCAGCATTTCTTTATAAAAGGAAATATCTGATCAGTGAGGACAAGCAGTCTTCTGTGACCATCCAGCCAGTAAAAGTGCTGACCAACTCGAGTCTGCAGCAGGAGTGGGAAGGGAAAGGACTCTATTTTTCTTTGGATTTATAAACAAAAAGACTCTCATGAGAACATATGTTTTCGGTTTCTATTTTCAAGTGTATCTTGGGGGTGGGAGTGGAGTTGCCCTAACTAAGAAGAGGGTGAAACTCAATCCCCGCACATTCACTGCTTCCTGCTGTCCTATTTAAGCCACGTGGGCGTATCTACAGCGGACAGCATCTACGACACACAAAACACGCAAGCCGTTACACTCAGAGAGTGAGACCGCACACAGCTCACTGCGTACAACTCGAGAAATGGCAGTACAAAGAGTCCGAGCTCTTCTTACTTGACAGAAAGGCAGTGGTCCCACTGCATGTTCCTCCAAGCTGCCTGGTAGTGGAGCTCCTGCAGCTCAACGCACCGCTCCTTATTTTCATGATCTAGTCCTTTTAAATATACGGAAAGAATATGGCAGAGTCCCAAATTCTGCAAGGCCTAAGCAGGAGTTCAGGGGAAAACAAGTTCAGTACTTGAAGGTAGCAGAACTAGAGAAACAAAAAATAGCAATCAAACACGAAGAGTAACTTTCACAACACATCACTGAAAATCCCCAAAGACTGTTTGGTACGCTCCCCCCAGAAACAAAGGGGAAGCTCCCAAGACTCCGCCCTGTGATGGAAGAAGGTCTACGGAACGTCAGCCAGCAGCACAGGTGACGGTGCCGGGGCAGGACTCAAACGCAGACTGCGAGGAACAGTTTACGTGAGACACACCCACCACGTGGCACACTGGACGCCGTGAAGAAGTGTCTTCTGCTGTCAGCTAACAAGACCACGATCAACAAATCTACACTCTCTCTGAGGTCAATCACCTGCCCGATTCAGTTGTGTCCCCCTGGGTTTTCAGGCCAGTGCCTGAAGAGCAGGTAATGTTCTCACATCTAGTGTCTCCACGGACAGACTGCAATCAGCCCAGTGCGAGGCTAGCAGTGCTTCTCCAGGGCAGAAAACAGCTCACCTGGATTATCCCCGCCTGGCGGGTCGATGAGGAGATGGCCGTCTCAAGGTCATATGTCACCAGGGCTTTCCCCCACATTGCTTCATGTTCATATGTTCGCAGTCTGTAACAAAAGATTTCCAACACACCTTTGAGTTCCACCTGCATGGAGGTCTTTCACAGACAGCATTGCAACAGCATTATCTAGAAACATGCGCTTACCTAGTGAGGGGCTGTAGCAGTTTCCCTCCACCACAGCCATACAGACTATCGGGCTCTCCTATACTTCTGTAGATTTCTAAGAGCAGATCCTAAAAACACGGCAGCAACAAACATTGGAGAGGGAAAAATATCACTTTATGAATTTAGCAAATTGGAAATTTTATCATTAACAACATATATCTCCTAACTCTAAATGTTATGTTATAAAAGTCAAAGATAGGGATACCAAAATATAAAGTTTTGAACCAGCAACACAACAAATTGATCCCAAAGGACAGAACTAATGACTCCCTGAAAAGAACTGCTCACGATTTCATGAATTAAATAAATCAATCCCAATCTACCAGGCTTTTAACACACACAAAATAATCATAAAAACACAAATAGGGCGCCTGGCTGGCTCGGTCAGAGAAGTGTGCGACTCTTGATCTCAGGGTCATGAGTCTGAGCCCCATGATGGGTGGAGAGATCGCTTAAAAATAAAATCTTAAAACAAAAACAAAACCATTAAATGCAATCCCTGTCAAAATACTACAGCATTTTTCACAGAGCTAGAACAAACAATCCTAAAATTTGTATGGTTCCACAAAAGACTCTGAATAAAAAAAAAAAAGAAAACAAAAACAAATAATCCTATCAACAGCTCAAACTGTGCAGGGGAGAATGACATCTGCGAAATCTGACTCTTGAAAAATAAAGGTCACGAATTTTTCTTTGGAAAAAAAACAAACCTCAGAATTGCATTATGTTACAACTGGTAAAATGTGGTATGGATGAAGAAGTGGCTTACTGACTCAAATCTTTGTTGTAAAGTTTGCACAAAATTGATTCTGTTTAAAACCATCTCAGTAAAATAAAAATGAAAACAGAAAACTCAGTTGGTTAACCACGCAACTCTTGGTCTCAGCTCAGGTCTTGATCTCAGGGTCATGAGTTCAAGCCCTGCGTTGGGCTCCATGCTGGGCAAGGAGCCTACTAAAGGAGGGGAGAGGGGAGACAGAGAGGAAAGGAGGGGAGAAAAAGAAGAGAACGGGAGGAGAGGGGAGGGGGGGAAAAAAGAAAAAGAGAAAAAAAAGAAAGGAAAGCAAAGCAAAGGAAAGGAGAGAAGAATGAAAACGCTAGAAACATCTGCACAGAACAGCAGTGAAGCCCTTTAGGTGCCTTAACAGTGCTTGCTCTGGGAAGTATTTACTACATACAAATTCACTGACACTGGCATAATTCTATACTTTCAATTCTAATTAAACTGTTTATATTCATGAACATGAAATTGAGCCCTTGGTGTTGTTCATTCAGTACCCAAGCCTAGTACTGTGTCTTACACACAGAAAATACTCTAAAAATTCAGTAAAAGTGGGTAAGACTATAAAAAAGCAAAAAGGGAAAAGAGAAACAAGAATGGAATTAACCAGTAGAGAGAACATACTTCACACAAGGCGTGGTTGACGGTTCTAAGTGTTAATGAAACATTAGGGAGGGTGCTGAAGGGAAGGGGACCCCCCATTAGTCACATGAAGTTGGGGGGAGGGGGCATTAGCAAGTGCTGCTCAGGCAGGAGCCTGGAAGGGGAGGAAACAGAGACAGCAAATACACACGGGTCCTTCACAAAGTCCGGCCAGCCGTTAGGGAAGAGAGGCCAAAAAGGATGAAACAGAGGGAAATGATTTTGTGTTAGTTTGAAGGGAAATGATTTTATTTTTTCTTAAATAGGCTCCACAACCAACATGGGGTGTGAACCCATGACCCCAAGACCAAGAGCCTCATGGTCTAGTGACTGAGCCAGCCAGCCACCCCTGAAGGGGAGTGATTTTAGTAAGAGTCTGAAAATGTTTGGACACGCTCAGAGGGAGCACGGTAAAGAATAAATTCTCTGAGAGAGTTCATAAAATACAAAGCACAGGAAGGACTGTCTTGACTAGAAGGGGAAGGTGCATCTCTAGCAAGAGGAAAGGTTACGAGGGAGCAGATACAGGGAGATTTTCATGTCTGATGGTGGGATGTGGTGGGACTTCCTCTCTCTGTCCCGTTTTCTTCCAGAAGCAGGAGGCAAGCAGGAGAGACAACCAGGGGTTTAGGCAAAGTCAAAAGGCTGAAACTGTTACTTCAGAGGAATGAGGTGATCAAAGAAATTCAGTCAGGATGGACATTAAGAGATTTATAGAAGAAGCCATCTGCCCTGAGATGTGACATACAATAAACAAGTAAAGAAATGAATATATGGGGCGCCTGGGTGGCTCAGTCGTTAAGCATCTGCTTTCGGCTCAGGGCGCGATCCCAGGGTCCTGGGATCGAGCCCCACATTGGGATCCTCCGCTAGGAGCCTGCTTCTTCCTCTCCCACTCCCCTGCTTGTGTTCCCTCTCTCGCTGGCTGTCTGTCAAATAAATAAATAAAAATCTTTAAAAAAAATGAAATGAATATATAAATGTTAAATGCTATAAGAAAATGAACAGGCTACTGTGGCAAAAAACATATGGTACAAATTCACCCTAAGAGGTGGTTTTCCTTCCAACTTTCAGATAAAGGAACTCAGGGTTGAAAGGGTAAGTACTTTTGTGCAAGATTTTACAACTAAGTGGCAGAGTCAGAATCAGAACTCAAGTCTGTTTGCTACTCCAAGGCCTAACCTTCAAGCCAGGAACTTATGTATATGACACGCAGCCCAAAAAGTAATGTCCGTCTGAAAATCGAATGACATCTCTATAATCTCTGTAACAAAATAATAATCCAAAATATAAAACAAATAAGGACACTATAATATTTACCTGTAAACTTATTCCAGTTTCTTCTTTACTTTTTTCACTCAAACTAGAAATAGCTGTACTCTGGCTTGCTTCTTCAAACGTAAGACTTCTGTTGGTAACAAAAGCACTTCTTTTAATGAGAATATACTATCCTGAAGCTTGCTAATATACACAGGATAGACGTGGATGGGAAAAACTAACCAAGGTCACAGATAAAACATAATGAACCATTTACACTTTAAAATGTAACAGAACTTACACGTAGAATGGAAAAAAAATTGTATTAATTTTTTGAAGGAGAATCAAATTTTAATGACAATCTGATATATGGGAAGGCCATATGCCAAAATACACTTATTTATAGAGCCAGTCCTGTTTAAAAATACATGCTCCCAATTCCCAAATATTCTGTCAGTGGTTTTACCTGACGTCCAACCTCATTAGTGATCATAGGCACACAAATTAAGACCACACTCCGACACCACGTGTCACCCGATAAACTGGCAGAAGTTAAGAAGTCTGATAATATTAAGTGTTGAGAAAGAAGTGCATCAGCGGGATGCAGCTACACCCAAGATTAAAACCAACAAGCAGCAGGACGAAAACTCAGATTAACTCAAGGCCTTAGCTTAAAACCACGCATTTATATGTAGGACATTCAGGCCCGTAAGTGATTTCAACTCAGAAATCACGCCACCTATGAACTGTTTATGACAATAATAATCCAAAGTGCAAAATAAATCTCATCATAAGTGACAGCACCTCTATCATTACCTATCAACTTATTTCCGTTCGGCTCTCTTCCTTAAATGTATGGCTTTCTACTGATCTACTTCCTCACGAACTACATTTCTGAGAAGTATGCCAACTGGTATAACCACGTTAAAAAGCAACTTGGCGCTACGGAAGGCTGAAATTCTGCAGACCCAGCAACGCGGTAATTCCACACCGAGATACAGATCATTAAGCAGGGGACGAGCCAGTGAGCTGCGGTGCGGCCTCCCGCGGCACAGGAAGTCGCGGTGACGACTGAATAACCACAGCCACACACGACGTGAAGCTCACAAAACACTGAGCAAGAAACAAGCTGCAGAAACGTACACACATAATTTGTCATAAAGCTCAAAAATGAGGAAAATGAAACTGTATTTACGGTTCATGCGCGCTGATAAAAACAGCGTCCGTCAGAACGAGGAACACAGAACGCGAGGTAACACTGACCCCCGGAGGGGGCCCAGCGGCCGAGTGACAGACTCGTACTGACCACATCCACGCTCTCTGTGCAGACACGACATACAGTTCCCTTACTGACAAGTCATGGAGAAAACCGTTTTCAGAGGAGAAATCTGGAGAGTGGGGGAGCCAGTCCTGGAGGTGACGACTTTGTCAGTCCAAGGCTGTAAGTGACCCAGGCAAAGCACACGGCCACCCCGGCAGCCACCACCTCCCGGAGCAGGAACACCGAAACCACCGAGGCTGTGAGTTAACACCCGTGCTCTAAATCGCTTTGAGGGAGTTCTGGATTTCTTTCTAAAAAGATTACGGACACTAACTTGAAGAGTTCATCTGTTCTCAAGAGCAAGTTAACAAATCAAACCGCAGGGCACCTAATGGAGTCACTGAAGAAAACTAGCATCCTCCCCTGCCCTCCATGGAGCCTGTGACTCTGTCTGCCCTCCCTCTGCCATCAGGCACCCGGGGGAAGAAATCAAAACCAAACTGTCAAAGCAAACGGCAAGCCTTATGTGGCAAGGACTCGTTCCTAAAGTTAACCAAAATAAAAATCCAGGCCCTCCTGCTTATTAAACAAGCAATTTTGCAAAAATGTGCCAAATTCTATAGTCACCTACCTATAAATTAAGATGACTTTATTTAAGTCATCGAAGAGCTCAGCTATTCGCTCCTGATAGTAAGAAATACTCTTCTGTGAAGCCGAGACACTGAATCATTCAGATCATAGTTACTATGCAGACTCTGGCTCAAGTTTTACGTCTCTCAGAATAAGCAATAATCAATTTCTTATTACTCATTACATACCTAAAGAACAGAATTGTCAAAGTCTATAATGATGGTGAACATATGTTACACACAGTATCTACATGTTGTAGATTTTTGTTTTCAGTTGAAAAGCAGAAATTAAATACCAAGCCAGAAAGTTAATAAATCAGTCTGCGTACACTGATTTATTTATGTTTGGAGTAGGATCTGAATTCTGGCTCTTGGTTTTCCACAGTCTAAGAACCACAGTGCTTCCAGCTTAAGGACAATCCAGAGCAGAAACTGTAAGTCGCAAGCATGAGAAATGTGGTTGGAAGACGAGGCTGACAACAAAAATAAACACGAGGCCACATCAAATGAATAAAATCTGAGGAGGGCAGTTGGGGTACAACAGTGAGCACTTTCCACTCTCTCACCTTGCTGTTTTTTCCTTTCCACTATGATCTAGGACAACACCTATTTGACCCTTACAAGAGTTCTAACTCTTTAAATCGGTAGAAACAGAGGCAGACAGCAAAGTAATCAAAGCGATTCAGTCACAGAAAGAAATCGGTTACATTACTTTATAGTCAGTAAGTAAAGCGGATCTTAAACAAGCTGGGGTATTAGTGGTAAAACTAATATCACAGAAATCGGGGAATCACTCGATCACATGAACACTATCTTTGATCACTTATATTAAGTTCCCAAAGCCACCTGCTATGGAAAATACAGAGAAAAGTAACTGTGGTCTCTGTCCCTCAGGAGTTCACTATCTGGAGAATTTCTACAATTCTTAAGTAATAAATATCTCTATTTTATTTCAGAGAATAATTATTTGTTTCTGTTAAAATATTATCATTTCACTTTTAAAGACAGGAAACTTCTAAGACGTCTTTTAAATGGGAAAGTGGGAGCAAAACGAACCACATACCTTCACCGAAACAAGGTCAACACCAATTTAAAAAACCGAAGGTCTGAATTCCATTACCTTTTGTCTTGGTCTTCCATGCTTTTCTTATCTGCGTAGATTTCTGCGTAGAGCAGTGCCGTAAAGTGAGCAGCACAAGACTGAGCCACCTTGGCAACCTCTAGATAATTCAACTCCAGCCAGAAAGCATCATCGAAAACTGTTCCTAGGGAAGGTCTAAAGAAAAACACCACAAGCAGTCAGGCCCGTTTCTCCAACTTCACTATCAAGAGAAAAGCACGCTCCTCTAGCAGTGCTATCAAGCGCTGGTTATCAAATCACCAGAACCCGCATGGCCCCAATATACAGCTGTCCCATTCTCAGCTAGCACGGCTGAGCCCTATCTCTGACCCCTCGTGGATCACAAACCACGAAAGCCACGGGTCATCAGCTCATACGAACATGGGGTTCATACCTGCCCTCCATCAAGGGTCCACGGACCGCAGGCCAAGCACGGGCTGCACGGAACAGCGAGTAACACCGACACAAGTCTTTTCAAGTGGCCAACTGAATGTTTCTGCTAAACACGATTATGTGTTCTTCCTACTGCAGTTCATTTTCTAAGTTACAAAATCAAAATCTTCTGTGGTAACAGGTCAGGACCGGAAGGGACCACAGACACCACCTTTCCCAAAACCAACACTCAATATGAGATGGGACAAGGGATGGTGAAGAGCACTGATGCTGGAGGAGGGCACAGCCTGGTTCAGATCCAGCTGGACCCCCCACTACAAGCTGCACCACCTGCAGCAACTTCCCTTCTTGAGCCTCAGTTTCCCCACTCATAAAGCCCGGGGACAGTACACGTCAGCAACAGTCGCTGTGATGATTAACTGATGCTCATCGGGCTGATCAATCAGGTGTAAACACGTAACAGGAGCCACTGAGGAACCTGCATTTCGGGGATCACACAGCTCCTTAAGTACCGGAGCCGGACTCGAACTCAGGTCCTTACACCCTTTTTTCTATTCATCTCCTCTCGAGCTCTTCTTTGAGGCCTAATTTTATCTTCTCCAAGGCCTGCCCACGTCAACACCATTCCACCTCCGCAGTAAACCCACACTGAACGATTCCAAGGTGAAAGCGTCTCCCCGCCAAGAAAAGAGAGGCTTCCGGCTACACTTACAGCTTTTTATGGGCTTTCTCAGAAGAGGATCCGGTACAAGACAAGAAAGTGAATCAGTAACTTTCTAACTGGCAACAGAGATGCCGAAAGACCTATCATTTCTTTTCCTAAGAGTGGAGTGGGATGGATGAGGGGGATACGGAGGTAAAGGCATTCGGGGATTTTTCATTTCCTCCAGCCTCTCCTGCCCAACCACTGCCAGCACGAGCACACGCGCTCGTAAGACACGGAACCCTACCTCCTCCAGTTAGACCTCCTACACGGCTTCCTCACAACTGGTCAGCTCGGGAGAGTACGATCCACCCGACCACGCACTCTAGCAACACTTGCACTCACTGGTAAACATCAGCAGGAGTGACAGGAACAAGATACCGTAAAACCGTTCATCACCACCAAGGAAACAAACACGGCCACAGTACACAGAACCACATTCTGAGGACCACGATTCACAGTAAAGAAACTTTTATCTCATGAAGCTCCTGGCATTGACTCACCGGAAGGACCACCCTGAATACGGATTACTTCAAGAAGATCTACCCATCACACAAATTAAATACAGCACTTTGGAGCCGCAGCACCTAAAATAATTGTGTTAAAATTCAACCGGCAAAATTTAAAATTTAATTTTAAAATTAAAATTAATAAGCTACACTTCTGAATCTCCAAACTCAAGAAGCAATATTCCTTCCGTTACCTCTTTTGTCTCCTCATGTAGTCCACAACAGCAAGCATCGTTCTCTGTGATTTTTTGTCCACACAGCATCGGAACAGGTGCTCTGACTCTGACAAAGAAAGAGAGCGCCCTTAGTCCCGGACAGACCTGCTTACGCTCATTCCTCCCTGTGTGTGTCTGTCTCCCTCTAGGCGAGATCTGTCTGGTGGGCAGCAACCTGGCACAAAATTGGCTCTTAATAAATATGAATGGAGAAGTAGAATTTAATGACATTTCTTATTCTTTTAAAACAAACTACTGTGCTTAGGGGCACCTGGGTGGCTTAGTTGGTTAAGTGTCTTCCTTTGGCTCAGGTCATGATCTCAGGGTCCTGGGACTGAGCCCCGTGTCCGGCTCCCAGCTCAGTGGGGAGTCTGCTTCTCCCTCCCCCTGGTTCGTGCATGTGCACTCGCATTCTCTCTTGCTTGCTCTCCCGATCTCTCTCTCTCTCAAATAAATAAAATCTTAAAAAGAATAAAATAAACTACTGTGCCTAAGAAAACTGAGAATTTAATTACAATTTGTATCTTATTTCTGAAGGGGACTAATTCACTGATTCAGTAAATACTTATTGAGGATCTTTTCTGTACCAGGTGCTCAGGACACAACACTGAATACAACAGACTGCCGGTGAGCACATGGACACACTGACTACACAGTGTGCTGGGTGCTAGGACCAGGCAAGTGGACGGCACCGACAGGCCTATCGAAAGGAACCTGATCTGAACAAGAGAAGTTTCACAGAAAAAGTGCTGACAGAAGAGTAACACGGGGTTCCAGGCAACAGTCACTCACACTACCTGAGACAGCCAAACAAGAATTTAGTGAAAGAGTGTCAACTGTGCTGAACCACAGAGCCAAAAGGCAGGCAGGGCGCTGGGGCGAGCGAGGAACAGATGGACTCACATCATTCACAACACAGAACTGGCAGGATCTGGCCATGGGTGGACACAGGCAACTGAGTGCCAGTCACTAAGAGGTACACACACCAGAGAAGTGGGCCAAGGGAACAGGATGAAGATGTAAGTTTACTTTG
Organism: Ursus maritimus; assembly: GCF_017311325.1. Classification (NCBI taxonomy): domain Eukaryota; kingdom Metazoa; phylum Chordata; class Mammalia; order Carnivora; family Ursidae; genus Ursus; species Ursus maritimus. The sequence continues at coordinate 58,035,915 of NW_024424008.1, forward strand.
GACAAGTGAGTCCGGGATGCACAGGAGACATTCAAGGGAAGACAGGAGACGGACAGACATCAGAAGAGATAAACCATTTAATCTGATAGAAATCGGTATTTGTTCTCCTTTTAAACCACAGAATTTTGCATGTGAAATTTAAATTTTCATTTACGGCTATATCGATATTGGCACTTTACAAAGGTAAAATAAAACAGGCTATTTTTAGCTATGAATGGTGATAGCATAAATATGTACGTATATATGATAAACACGAAAAAAGCCTTGGCCGTGTTCATGATAATGAACTGCCAGGTCATCATAGACAGTGATTATATTAAACGTGGTAATAAAAATTGTGTTGTTGTTTTTTAAAGATTTTATTTATTTATTTGAGAGAGAGACAGCCAGCGAGAGAGGGAACACAAGCAGGGGGAGTGGGAGAGGAAGAAGCAGGCTCCCAGCAGAGGAGCCTGATGTGGGGCTCGATCCCAGGACTCTGGGATCACGCCCTGAGCCAAAGGCAGACGCTTAACGACTGAGCCACCCAGGCGCCCCTAAAAATTGTTTTTAATATGACTTTAAATTATTTTAATATTTAAAGTTTAACTGCTTACTGGTAATTGAACCACTTCTACCTTATTTCCCAAATTAGGGACAGGAGATATAGTTTAGTTTGCAACGTCTCTATGAGAATTTTTATTTCATGAATTTCATTTTGATAATCTAACGAAAATTCACATAAGCACACTGCAGATCATTTACAAGACCAACGTATATTCTACTAGGAACACAGAAAGAGCTTCCGTGTCTATGTTTATAATTGTATTATTTCAAACGGGAGATGTGCAAGTGCTGTCAATGGCAAAGCACTACATAAAACAGAACAGAGCAAAGTGCGGTCTACAAGACAGCACGGTCCTGTCAGAGATTCCAGCAGTCAGAAGGAAACAACTGGGAGAATCGTGTGATCACAACCTACGCCAAAGTGACAGGAACCACAGTCAAGATTGGGAAAGAGCCATTTAGTTGCAGTGAAACAGCACGCAAATCAGTAGCTGTCTTAGAACTGTGGTCCCAAGCACACTAAGTGAATTCGTACCTGGTTTTATGTTTGCACATAAAATATATTAATAACACATATTAAAGACAGTAAGTTAACATTATAGATTTGTGAATTTTTTTCCTTTATTTAATTTTAGGTTTGAAAAACTGACCCACAATGACCCTGCAGCACGCATGCATGTATTATGTACACACACAGTACAGGATTCCTGCTCCTCGTGCAAGTTCTCCTGCTCCAAGCTCCTACTGTGGGAGAGTATTTCTTATGAAGCATAAAAAGAAATTTGGTTATAAAAGTAAATAAAATACAATCTATTTTGGGTTTTTGGGGGGTTTTTCTTGTTTTGCTTTAGGGGTTTTTTTTTTGGTTGTTATTATTTAAAAAAACTCCAAGGACGTACACCAAATGTTAACCATAGTCATCCTAGATCACAGGATTACAGGCAATTTAGTGTTTAAATTTATGCTAATATCTCTATTATTTTCCACAATAAATATTTTGTAACACAAGAGTTATTTTAAAAAAATGAGTTGGCCAGATCTTTACCATAAAATTTCACCCTGTCTCCAACATGGTACCCAAAATATTTGCTTGCATTTATTTGTCGGCTTTTTCCACTACTAGAATGTAGGGGGCTGTCTCCGTATCCAGGCTGCCAGTGCCAAGCACAGAGCCTGACACACACCGAGTGCTCAGTCAGCTGCTCCACTCTTAGCAGCCACAACCCCGGAGGGAGTACTATTCACCAAGCATGATCCCAGGGGCCTTACGTATATGATCTCACTGAAAACGGGCTACGACTTTCATCTCCATTCTACAGATGATGAGAACATAAATATTTAGAGGTTACAGCATTAAGCCAATACAGCATCCTGAAGGAATTCCAACAAATCTTTCTCTAGAACTGAGAAGTTAACAGTACAAATGCCAGAAATTTAACAGAATACCTGAATCCAAATTGGCAGGGGTCGTGGATCGGCTCGGTGGTGAGGAGTGTCTGAAACAGTTAGTGAAAAATCCCTGAATGTGCGCAGAAAGCAGACTTCTCCAGGATTCCTCTGTATCTTGGAGTAAAACATCATGAATCAAGTATGGAAGCACAGCCTGACAAAAGTCAGTTTTCACCTGGAACACATCGAATCAACAGTCTGAGTGAAAATACTCTATTTCACTTAACATTTTTATTCCCTGTTATTGGCATATTAGACTTAAAAGAAAAATGACAGACGAATCTGTCATGAACTCAATGTTATCTCTAAAACACAAAGTGCATGTACCAGGCAGCGCTCAAGAAAAATCAAAGGAACCCAGAGTATCGATGTGAAACACACGTGTTAGTTACACGACAACTGTTCATTTCCAATTAGGCCATATGCACATAATGAAATAGGATAATGTTTAGAATGAAATTATTATGTCACGACTGCAAATAAAATGTCATAGTTGGAAAGTGTTACTAATAACACACAGTTTTCTAATTTGATATAAAAGAAAATAGGGCATCAAAGTTTAAGAGAAAATCTGAAAATCTGATTTTTGTACATTTTCTACACTCAGTGAAAAGCTACAACACTCATGTTCAAATGTTTATTATTTTAATAAACTCCACTTTGAATATACAATTTGGGTACTTATTTGTGATACATTCCAACGTGTAGGAAAGTACTTTAACACTTGTGGCACATTAAAATAGTACTCACCCTTATTTTTGTCAAGGTACTCGCTTCCTATATTCATCACACACTACAGTCACAAAACAGATGACAAATGACCAAATGCACACTTCTTTCTTTTTAAACTAACAAATCAAACAGCAGTTTTAGAAATAAAGGATGTAAGGAATTTGGAATTGGGGTGTTGTGTCTATGTGTATTTGGAACATTTTACCCTGTGGTGCCAAGTCAGAACTTTATAAAAAAAATATATTAGCTATGTTCACTAGCGGGACACGCGCTGCGTGTCCAGGCTCCAAACAAGCTGACCTAGTACGCGCACCAGGTAGTACTGCAGAGAGTGCGGGATTCGTGCACTGCCAACACTTCTTCTGTTAGAAGGAAGGACTGCTTTTTCAACGGCTTCCAATGAGGGCACTTTATCAAAATACTCTCTTCTCCATCAGTTTGTTTTTTTATTTCAAGTTTTTACTTCAATTCTAGTTAGTTAACATATATGGTAAAATTGGTTTCAGGAGTAGAATTCGGTGATGCACCACTTACATACAACACCCACCATAAGTGCCCCCAAGAGCCCTCCTCGATGCCCATCACCTGTCTAACCCCCCCACTCCCACGTCCCTCCCTCAACTCTCCGTCTGTTCTCTATCATGAGGAGTCTCTTATGCTTTGTTTCCCTCTCTTTCTTTTCCCCCCTTCCTCTACGTTCATCTGTTTTGTTTCTTAAATTCCACATATGAGTGAAATCAAATGGTATTTATCTTTAACTGACTTATTTCACTTAGCATAATATCCTCTAGTTCCATCCACGCCGTTGTCTATCAGTGAGTTACTTTTAGCTGGTAGATGTCTGAACCAGTCAGATATTTTGTTTTCACACTGTCACTGAATCGTGCTTGATGGTACAATATAAATTAGGTTAGCATTAAAGTCTTAGAGCATCACCATATAATACTGTTTTGGGTGGCATATTTGATAAAAGCGTGTAAATTTTGTGTTTGATTTGGTATAGACCTTTACTCTACCGAAATAAACTGTATTAGACCTTCAAAAATAAGAGAGCAGGGTGCCTGACTGGTACAATCAGTTGAGCATCCAACCCTTGGTTTGGCTCAGGTCGTGATCTCGGGGTCATGAGACGGAGTCCTGCGTCGGGCTCCACGCTCAGCATGGCACCTGCTTGGAATTCTCTCTTTCTCTCCCTCTGTGGGAAGGGACAGAAAGAGTGCTTGCTCACTCTCTCTCTAATAAACAAATAAATCTTTAAAAAAATAAAAAATAAATAAAAATTAAAAAGCAATGTTAACTGCTTCCCTCTTTTCCTTACTCAATAAAGTATACTAGGGAAAGTAAATGACGGTGACCTTAAAAAATTAACTAAAAAAAGCAGACTTCTGATTAATATAATTTATAATCATCAGTGTTTTAACTACTGTTAGTTACAAATTATTCAAGAAGGCTTTAGATCTCATCGGGTACGTAACGACCCCACAGCTGAAACCAACAGCACAAAGTTCTAGCTCCATAAAGATGCGGTTGATGGATCCCAACAGCTGAGCGCAGGTGATGCTTCACGGAGACGGTGTGCATGACCGCCACACTCTTTTTAGAAAGAGAGGCCATAAATATGGACACAGAACCCAAACGGAAAGGGACAACCAAAGAAAACTGTTAAGAGAAGGCTCAAATACAAAAAGCACAGGTAGAAAGGGATTGAGGCAGACTAATTAATCTTCTTACTTCACACATGGGCTTTAATAATCGAAGAATTTCACTTTTCGTGCCTCCACTATCCAAAAAGGCACAAGTCAGCCTCTTTATCCAAATGTCATGATTTTCACTTTGAGGAATCCACAGGCTCATATCATCCAGGCCTTCTAACGGACTTTCTTTCTCCAGTCTGGGGACTTCTAAAAACTAGAAAGGAAATAGTCAAAACATGTGAATAAGGTAATTAGAAATACATTTTATCTTTCCTACGCAGAACAAACATCTAGGTATAAACCTGTTTCCAAACCAAACTAAATATAGTTAAAAATAATTCTGGAGGCAATGAGTAACTCTTAAAATTAAAATACATTTATGTTTATACAGAAGGCCAAGTGGTATGATAAAAAAATTACTGGTCTACACTGCAGAATGCTTGAGTTCTACTCTTAGCTCACTAGTATCACACACATCACAAACTCTCTACCTCACTGGTCTCATGGACGAAACCAGTCCAAGTCTACCACAGAAAACTGACTTCAAAATGTTAAAACTACAGTGTTTTACGGATTACATTACTGGTTTTATTAACAGTTTATATTACCAGTAATCTCACTAAGACCAAAATTATATTTATGATATATTAAAAAGACTATTACAACAATGGGTATATGTCCTGGAGTTAATCTGGTGAAAATTCTACTGTTTATCTCCCAATTGCTTTATGAAAAGAAAATATTAAAGTGGAATGCTTGGACTGAAAGAGAAGCAAGAGTTCTTATATATCCTTCAGAGTCCTTTCAGTTAAACGTTGTTATGATATTAAAGTGGAAAAAGGGAGAAATCTACAGGTCATCTTATATTTCACTAGGGGGCTGTGATACTTTAACTTCCTATGGCAATAAACACCTGCTTGTCGCACAACACGTACAAACCACATCCAACATCAATGGATTTCATGGGATCCGTGAAAGGGTTTTGTACTCCTAAGAAGAAAGGCCTATCGTGAAGAACTCCTCTTATCCCCCAAATTATTCGAAAGTTGAGCTTTCTATCTCAACTCTTCCGCACCGCTATAATTAAAAACACAAATCCCCTGGATTCAAGTGCAGTTGGAATTACTTCTAAGAAAGGTTAAATGTTAGTATAATACTATTTAAGCAACTGGATATTCATATCCCACAGCAAACAGAACTGTTCCAGATACAGTGGGTATTCAATAAACGTATATTATTTGAGAGACCTTTTTTTTTGATGTTCTGAAAGGCTGTAGGTAGATCAGCATGGGATCAGGTGTCGTCTTATAAATCTCCCAGAAACTATGTCCAGTCTTTGTGGCTAAAATGCTTTTCAAACAGGTAGCAGCAGCTGATCGCACTTTGACACTGAAAACAGAATTCAGAAGCCTATAAAGTGTATCAAGTACTGGTGAATGTGAAACAACCTCCAGTAAAAAATGTAAATCTAAAATTTTAAATTTATATTACAGGTTGACCCTTGAACGAGTTAGGAACACTGATCCCCACAGTCAAAATCTGTGTATAAATCCTGACTCCCCCAAAACTTAACCACCCACAGCCTGCTGTTGACAGGAAGACATACAGATAACACAGTCAATTAACATATATTTATATATTTGGATGTATTACATACTGTATTTTTACAACAAAATAATCTAGAGAAAAGAAAATGTTCTGAAGAATATCATAAGGGAAAGAAAATACATTTACAGTACCATACTGTATTTATAGAAAAAAATCCACATAGAAGTGGACCCAGGCAGTTACAACCTGTGTTGTTCAACTATAAAGTGTAAAGGTCAGCTGTGTCAGGCAGTTTTTACATTAGGAAATTTTACATCTGTAAAAAAAATTCTAGGGGTCCCTGGGTGGCTCAGTGGGTTAAGTGTCTGCCTTCAGCTCAGGTCATGATCCCAGGGTCCTGAGATCGAGCCCCAGGTCAGGCTCCCTGCTCAGCGGGGAGTCTGCCTCTCCCTCTGCCCCTTCCCCCTTGTGTTATCTCTCTCTCCCTCTTTCTCTCTCGCTCACTCTCTCTCTCAAATAAAATCTTAAAAAAAAAAATTCTATAATTAAAATTCTACAGCATCAATGCCAAAATTATCAAACAGTTTTTAATACTCCTTCAGTAAATCTGAGTTACTAATCCCTGCGGGAGGGGGAGGGGGACAAAGACAGAAAGTGAAAGTGATCTGACAGCCACCAAGCAGAAATTAGGATAGAATCTGCTGCAATTTCGTTTGGCACAAAGAGTCAATGAGCAAAAGAAAACGCTGTCTGATGAACAAGATTTTTGGAGTTATGAGGCTTCTTCTCTAGGACTTACTTGAAAGGATCAAAATCCTCTCAATGAGCGTGGTGCCTTTGATTTTGACGAGTGCCCAGAACATGCCCTTTTGCAATTCCCCTACTGTTAATGTTCTGTAGCGAACCACCCGGCAGTTTTCTTATTGTTTGTCTGTCTATTGTCACTAGAATTTAACATGGACCTTGTCTGGTATGCTCATCAGTGACTCCAGTGCCTGGCACATAGTAGGGCTTCAGGGATTATGGGAATGAATAAAAATACAATGATTTCTAATTAAAATACTTGAGATTAAAAGAAAAGTCTGGCAACTTAAAGAAGAATGCTTTAGTTTCAGGAGATGTTAATTCATGTAAAGTATCAATTTCCCTGAATGTCAGACGAAGCAGGTGCGAGAAGACACACAGGGCCATTCCACACTCACCAGTCTTCTACCAGCGTGTTATTCAGGTAGGTCAGGGTTATGAAGGTCCACTGAAGTTCTTTATCTTCAAACAACTCAGGGGCCTTGGTAGAAGACGTATCTCCGCTGTGCTGTAGAGCTATCGTGGAGAAATCGACAGGACCCACTTCTCCCAGGCAGCTTCCAACAGCCTCTGTAATATTTAGAAATTCCTTTTCAGTACAGTTGTAGCTAAAAGATCTCCCATAAAACAAGTTTTCTAGTTTCAAAAATATGTTGTGTCATCCTTCAAGATTTAAGTGGTTTCTCAAAGATTCTGAATAGATTAAAGAAGCTACTATATATTGTAGCATTTTCTTTATATATCCATGTGGGCAAAAGATATTTTCCGCTATAAAGTCATATCCAGGAGAGAGAAATCAGTAACAGAACACAGAGAGTGAGGGTGACAGTCTTAACACAGCTACCGCATGAACGCAGCAGCAGACTTTAAAGCCGGTAAAACATTTTCGAGGTATTACATAAATAAAGTACCTAAATCTTAAACACTCGGTTCCGTGAAAATTCACACACACATTTTTTCCCCCTGTGTTATCACTACCCAGATGAAGACAGAGCAGTTCCTGCCAGAGAACTCCCTCATGCTCTCTCCGTCATGAGGGAATTTATGAAAATACGCTCACAAATTTTTCGATAGCTCTCCCTTCAGAAGCTGTAGCCCTGACCTGCACGGGGGAGCGGGCGGACTCACAGAGGGCACCCGCGAGAGAGCGGACTGAGACCGGTGAGCCGTGAACGCGCGCGCCACCAGGCATCTCCCGGAACACCGGAATCCCGGTGCGCTCACCGGATCCAGACTGAGACCGGGAACTCCCGGAGCGCGCACGGGGCGGCTGGCGGCTGGCGGGCCACCTGCACGGGGGAGCGGGCGGACTCGCGGTCGGCACCCGCGAAACAGCAGACTGAGACCCTGAACCGGGTGCGCGCGCCACCAGGCTTCTCACGAAACTCCGGAATCGAGGTGTGCTCACCGGGCATAGACTGAGACCGGGAGACCCGGGAGCGCGCGGGGTGGCCGGTGGCTGGCGGCATTAGAAACACAAAGGACAGAGACGCGCCGGCCCTGGAAGTGAGGGCAGGGACGCCGGGTTGGTGCGCACATCCCGGGACGCTGTAGGGTTGAGCAGCACCAACAGTAACAGAGTTAAAGTGGCCAGAACATCAGTGGAGAACGGG
>NW_024424008.1:58046741-58049915 GCF_017311325.1 Ursus maritimus
AAAAAAAAAAAAAAAGGAAACAAAACCAAAGATTCATTCATTTTTAGGTCAAAATGTTTCACTCCTTTTGTTTCACTCTGGTTTATGTGTCAGAGAGGTAACAAACCCTAAAGCAGCTCTTTGTAAAGCCCTTAGCTGGACATGACTGCTGGCTCCTTAGGCAGTGCACAGGTGAAAGGAAGCTTATCCTTGGCTTCTACTGTCTTGGGCTATCCTCACCTTGGCTTAGGTTGTTACCTCTCTTACATCCCAGCTTGAACAAACGTCAAGCCCCTTACTGGCTCCAGCCTAAAATATTTTCTTCTTTCTGATCACAAATTAATACATATCTGAGATCTAGGTCTTGTTCTTACTGGATTCTCTAACTACTAGGTTCCCATACATGGGAGTATTTGAAACAACAAAATACCTGAGAAAAATGGGCCATACCTGTTGTCTAGTTTAATTGTTCTCCAAAATTTGCCTCCAATACCATGATGAGTTATATCCCAGGCTCTGCTTAAACCTATCCCTTAGGAGGTACTTTGCATGCGGCATTTTACAGCATTTTTCCTAATACTGAACCCAAATATATTACCTTTTAATTTGTTTGTGAGATAGTATCAAAGAAATCATATTACAGATCCAAAGGTAGGCCACCGACGTCTGAGGAGGACTTCCTGACCACTCTAGTTATCTGACATACCCAAGGAGAAGAAGATAGCATGTCCTCAGAAGGATCCTTTGTGCAGAGTGGAAATGAGAAGCACTTAACAGGCAATAAGAATTCATACTGTAGAGGATTCTGAAGAGCTTAGTCTCCAGTCTCACTGAGGTTCCTGAGTAGTACCATGTTTAGAACATGGAACTATATATGTAATTTTAATTTTCCTGTGTGCAAACAAAATTGCAATGCAGACACTGCACACACAAAATTTGGGTAATGATAAAAGCTAAGTATTAGACCACAAACAGTAAACTAGAAAAATTTTTATAAAATATTTAAATAAAAAAGAATAAAAATATTGCTGGAGAGGAAAAAACCACATACTCTAACAATATTTGAATAGATAAGTGAATGAATAAATGAGTGAATTAGTGTATGAATGAGTGATTAGATTAAGTAATGGATGCAGGAATAGCTGTAGAAGTCAGAAAATTTCAGGCAGAGCCAAATCAAGGGCAGGTCTGCTACTTATAAGATACCTAATTATAGCAGTGTGCTACATGAGAGGCAAGGCTTTTGCTACCACCACAAGGGTCTCTGGTCCAATGAGTGAAGTTTGATAGTAATTCTTGCTATGAGTTAAAAAAAAATCCTAATTATAATGCTGTAAACTAATAATTTTGAATATTATTTAGTATTCATGTCAGTTAGCTTTTTGAGAAATTGTATTAAATTATAAAATGAAATTTTAATTTAGGTGCTATCATTATCACAGATAATGGTATGTGTGGAGACAGAGAAAGATTGGTGAAAACATAATCCCTGCAATCAGCTAAAGAAAATCACTATCCTATTGATAGAGTCATTAGTTTAAGCTACTTTTGGATGGTAACTTACAGGACATTTAGCAGAAAGAGATCAGGTAGCTAAAATCCAACCATGTTTATTGAGCATGTACTACTCGTTCATCTGTGGAACACTTTGCATGCATCATCTCTTCATCTTACCTAATCTTCACAACTCTGTCAAGAAGGAATTATTGTCCAATGTTCTAAATATCAAGAGTGAAATACAGAGAGGTTGAATAATGGAGTGACTTACCCAAGGTCACACTTAGTAAGTGGCACAATGATTGTGGAGCTGTAACTTACAAGCGCCATGTCATGGGGGCATCTCATCTTTGTGAGAGAATCAGATCCATCCCTTTGAGATATACAAATCTTTTTACTTTCCAGTCCTTTTGCTATAACATTTAATATGGGTGCAGTAAGACTAAGAGAATATAGAAAACCTAAAAAGGTGAGCAAAGAAGGTAAATACTAAAATGTTTCCGTGCAGATGTTTCAGATGATTTTAAGCACTTGTCTCCAGGATATTGGTTGCTTCCTATTTGAGGCAGCACAAGATGCTACCAAACGCTTAGCTCAGAGATGTGGATGCATAGTCTAGTGTACTGACAAGTCAAGAGCCCTCTTCCTTCATTTGTCAAGTTGCGGGAAAGATTGACTCTGTTGTAGAGTGGGACCTGCCCACATCACTGCAACTTCAGAGTAAGGGCTTTCTGGCTGAGCTTTTCATGGGTTTTAGAAAGCCATTGAGACTGGGTCATCAAAGAACCCAGACTGACTGACAAAAATCAAGGTCAAGGAAATCTAGCATTGAATGATTTGGTGTCTGCCAATTCTGGAGAATGTTCAAAGAAAGAAAGAGAGAGAGAGAGAAAGGAAAGCTCTTATGAGAAGTGGTTTTTCACCTTAAAAACAAAACAAAAAACCTAAGCATTTGGATTAAAATGAAGGAAAAAAAGTTCCCAATCAAGAACAAATCTAGCACAGTGTCTGGCAGGTGCAAAGGGCTCAATAAATATTTTTATCGGATTATGAAAGAGAAATATTTCAACTGGATCTTGAGATGGTAGAGTGATGTATGAAAGAATGAGAGAATTTTTGTCTTTCCAGATTCCATTCTTCTCCTATTCTAAGATGTTATCAATTTTAAGAAGCAATTGATTCATTAATATACTTTGGGAGAAACGTTGTAATAATTAAATATAGATAGTTCAGTTTAAAAATGATAAAACAGGAAAAACGCATTCATATTAGAATTGAGAAAATAGGGAAAGTCATCTGTGAGTATTCAACTGCATTGCCCAACTTTGATTAGGCATCATGGTTGGACCAGTAAAGAACAAAAAGAGAAATGAGACATGTCCAGGCCCTAATATTATAAATCCTTGAGTAACTGAAAATGTTGTGCAACTATGGTAACTGTTTCACCTGATTCTTTAAAAAAAAAATCAATTTTTGAAGAAAATTAAAGAGTTTGTGTCCAACTAATGAATCATCGAGCCTTACATCGAAAACCGGGGATGTACTGTATGGTGACTAACATAATATAATAAAAAATCATTATTAATAAAAAATAAAAAAAATAAAAATAAAAATAAAAAGGTTGAAGGTGATCTTTATATACTAACTTGGAAAGATCTCCAAAATATGTAAAAAAAAAAAAAAAAAAAAAAAAAAAAA
>NW_024424008.1:58049925-58139806 GCF_017311325.1 Ursus maritimus
AAAAAAAAAAAAAAAAAAAAAAAAAAAAAGAAGCTGTAGCCCTAGTTCCTCCCACTTTAGTATGGGGCATACCTGGTGACTCACTTCTAACCAACAGATTGTTACAAGTCTTTCACTTCCTTGATTGAACTTACCCCCAAGCACTGGATTCTCTTAGACGCTATTATAAGCAGACTTGTAAATGGAATGAAATTTTCTTTTGAGATTGTTCACTGATGGCGTATAGAAACACAACTAAATTTTGTGTATGGATCCTATACCCTGCAATTGTGCTGAGCTCATTTATTAGCATTATTACCGTAGACTTCTGTAGATTGTCTGGGATTTTCTAGATATAGGATCATGTCATCTGTGACCAGAGACAGTTTTACATTTTTCTTTCCAGTCTGGATGCGTTTTCTTTTCCCCTTGTTCCGCGGCTCTGGCTAGAACTTCCAGTACAACTTGGCCCAGCACTGGTGAAAGCAGACAACCTCGTCTCCTTCCTGACCTGGGGGTGAAAGCTTTCAGTCTTGCACCACTAGGACTGATGAATAACCACACTAAGATCTGATGCTCCACAGGAAAGGCACTCAGGGCTCCTGGAGCAAATCAGCTCTGTCCCTAGAAACAGTTAAATTACGGACAAACGTGTGAATTCCTTGGTCAAAGGAAACTTCCAGGTGCTCGTAAGGCTCTGTTTCCTCGTCTGGGAGCTACATGCACAGGTACCTTCTGCTTGTGAAAAATTTTCAAAATAAAGGAGCGCCCTAGTTACTAGGCTCCCACTGAGCAGACAGACTCCACTGAAAGAGAGCAGAATCTTGACGGACCTCTTATTCCTCCCATTTTTCTTATTTGAAGCAATGTTATCATGACAACCTCAAGGTGACGTCAATCAGTGTCTCCATCCTGTGACCACTAAGTCTAAACACCTCTTCTAGGCGGGATGTGTGGTGGCCATTTATCTTACACTAGGATACCCCCCAAATGGTGGTAGGAAAGGGCCGGGATGCGGCTTTCACAACTGATTTAATTCACCTAGCCCTCCAAATCCTCATTCTTACTCTGCCCTATAAAAAAGATGAAGTACTGGTCAGTTATATTTACAAAACATATCAGAAAGTCTGTTTACTTGCAACTTAACACTACAAATATTTCTGACTTTCCTAAATATTTATAAGGCATTTTTAAATGAACAGTGATGCATACACATTACTCACTAACTTTTCACTTTATGCAAATGTTTAAGGAAGGAAAATATGAAAGGAGGGCTGCTTAGGGACACTTGAACTAAACAGAAACCTACCTCAGCTAGCATCTCACATTGCCCTATTATCCCAAATGACAAACTTTTACTGAATTTGAAAACAGAGATGACCACACGAACATAAAAACTCATATTCATTTAGCCAAGGAGTTTACCTAAAACTTCTTTTTCACCAGTGTGGTTCACCGCCATCTTGCATAACTGCAACAAGCTGACAATGAGCTTCACCATTACGCCGTCCTGCGGGTTATCTAGGAGCAGTGTATAAAAATTAGTTTCAACTACAATGTAGAAAACATGTTTCTTTACAATGTATTTATAGATTAAATTATCTGACTAGAAAACTTTCATAAAGTCTTTTAAAAACAAGGTTTTAAATCACAAGCAGGTCAAAAAACATAACGTGAATGTATTTGAGCTTCCTTATAAAACAGAACCATGTAAAAGTGAAAGTGAAGCAATATCTGGCAGAGAAAGAGAAACAGCCTAATAAGTTGTGCCAATCAGCAGATACCTTAGTAAAATCACTAAGAGTTAAACACAAAAATCATTCAATATTAACCAACAAGAGACCCTGGAAGCACACGTTGGTCTTTAACCCCTAGATTGAGTCTAGACCAGCAACGTCCTAGAGAACTCTCCACAATGACAGAAATGTTCCGTAACGTGCACTGTCCAACAACAGCCACTAGCCTGGTTACTACTGAGAACCTGATGTGTGCCAGGTGATGAAGAAACTAAATTTTAAATTGCATTAAACTTGAATTCACTGAATTAAATAGCTAAAAACAACTAGTGGCTGTTTTGGACAAGACAGGTCTGCACCAGTAAATTACCCAAACATGGATGTGTTCATCTTTTATACACACACACACACACACACACACACGTGCGTCTCAGAACAAATGCACTCCAAACTCTGAGCTCATGATCAAGACCAAAATTAGTTTCTAAAACTACTGGAGGGGCACCTGAGGGGCTCAGTCAGTTAAGCGTCTGCCTTTGGCTCAGGTCACGATCCCAGAGTCCTGGGATCAAGTCCCACGTTGGGCTCCCTGCTCAGCGGGGAGTCTGCTTCTCCCTCTTCCTCTGCCTGCCTCTTTGCCTGCTTGTGCTCTCTCGCTCATGTTCTCTCTCAAATAAATAAATAAATAAATAAATAAATAAAATCTTTAAAAAAATAAAAAATAAAACTACTGGAAAAAAAAACCACAATGGAAATCACAATGGAAATTTAATTACATTACATTAATGGACAAAAGATGAAAATCAAAACCTAAGTAGAAAAAATTTCTCCAAGTACAATACTAGAAAAACCTAAACTCAAATCAAATCAACATAAAAATTAAGTAAAAAAAAAATCTAAAAACGGGGCACCTGGGTGGCACAGCGGTTAAGCGTCTGCCTTCAGCTCAGGGCATGATCCCGGCATTATGGGATCGAGCCCCACATCAGGCTCCTCCACTATGAGCCTGCTTCTTCCTCTCCCACTCCCCCTGCTTGTGTTCCCTCTCTCGCTGGCAAATAAATAAATAAAATCTTTAAAAAAAAAAATTCTAGAAACACATATACAAATATGTGTTTATATAGAAAAACATGCCCACATATACATCCATGATTACACATATGCACATACATAAGAGACCTAAAGTGGGACATATTTCTTTTACTTAAACAAGTTGGAGCAACAGGCGCAGACAGACTACGCGTACGCCTGGCTCTGAGGAATTCAAATGTTCCTTTCAGGCAGGAAGTGGTTAAAACTTGTCAAGCAGTAGAGTAACACGATCATGTCTGGGTTCAGAGAAACCGTTCTGGCAGACGTGTGGACAATGGATAAAATGGGGTTAATTCAAGGTGAGGAGACCACTCACGATCTCTTTCACGGTTGGATGGGAAATGATGAACTACATGCTGAGAGTCAAAAGTAAGTCCACAGCAGTTAAACAAAGGGCAAGAATTTATAAAAGACTCTTCCGAAACAAACAGGTACAAATAACCCCGCGTCATTAACACCAGTACCCTGAGATGCTCTCATGAGGCCGGCCATCTGGTCCTTATGCCGAGCTAGCTGTCTGCGGAGATCCTTCAGGCCTTCCAGCCTTGTCAGGGGAAGGGCATCATAAGCACTCACGGAGAGAAAATGATTTATTTCCTAAAAGAGAAAATTAATTAAAAACGTAACTTGCTTTTTGGATATGTATGAAGTCTATCAAATAAAACATAAAAAAGTAGTAAATGCCTTTCATACACATTGACTCATAATCACTATTATTACCACACGAGGTAGAAATAAATGACTTCTTCCATTTCAAATCTGCCAATGTTGTAATCACTTAAATTCTAACAGACTGTCTCTGATAACATACTTAAGATTTTAAGATTGTAATAGCATCCTTCAAAGGAAAAAGCTTAAATTTCTACTTATTTAGTACTGTAACTCTAGTTTTACATCTTAGTACTATTTAATTGTCATATTGATAGTCAGAGATAGAGTATGGTTTTAAAATTATAACATTTGTATCAAAAACTTGACCTGAACATAATTTCAAAGTTTATAAAAATTAAAGTAAGATTAGGGGCGCCTGGGTGGCTCAGTCGTTAAGCGTCTGCCTTCGGCTCACGGCGTGATCCCAGAATCCTGGGATCGAGCCCCACATCAGGCTCCTCTGCTGGGAGCCTGCTTCTTCCTCTCCCACTCCCCCTGCTTGTGTTCCCTCTCTCACTGGCTGTCTCTCTGTCAAATAAATAAATAAAATTTAAAAAAAAAAAGATTAAAATAAGATTAAAACTTGAAAAACTCTTTAAAAATTCAAATATCATCTCTAATTCAAACATTAAATTGTCCCTCAAAGGATCAGATGGTAATTTTGAGATATTAATAGATTTGATGTGTATGAAAACCAAGCATATTTTAGATATTTCTTATTTAATTTTAGATCTTAATCAAGAAACTTTGATATTTAAATTTTTACTGCAATACAAGAGAATATATTAAGATTTCACTTTTTATTTGTTGAAAGGGCAAATCTTATTTTTTTATATCTTTTAAAAAAGATTCAGTTTTTTACTTTTAGAGAACTGCAAGTTTTCAAAAAGTACTGCTCTCTACCCTAATAAAAATAGTACAATGATGGAATAATTATTACCTCCAAAAGCGAAAAGGGTCCTTTACTGTATTTAATTTTCTGCTGAGTAATGCGCAAATCCTTAAAGACATCATGGTCAGGAAAAGGATCTAAAAGTTTAATTGTCATATAGAGGTTTTCATTATCCTTGTTATCTATCACTAAGTATTTCAACAAGTCCAACACCTAAACATAATTAAAAAAAAAAATCAAAAGGGAAAAATGGTTTAATTATATTTTAAAGTAAAACCACCAAACCTACCGTAATAAATGATAACGACTCTACTAGGCCAGTTCAGATAAAATGTTCTAATTATTTCTACAGTAGCACCTAGGACCGTTTCTGTGCTTTCAAGTGATTCAACAGATACGTAAGGTGCTGCTACAGGATGAGCACTGGGATAGAGAAGGGCCAGTATTACTGGGACATTCCACAGAATACCTCACGCACCGTGACAGTGAGGTCAACCGCTGTCCCTGGTTTTTATCACCTCTACACTTCAACCTAAGACACACAAACTCTTAGGTTATTTGTAAGATCAAAATTACTAGGTGCTCTGTAATTAAATGATTACAAATATTAATTCATCAAAATGACTGACTACACCAGTAAACGTAAAACACGCAGCTCCTTCCACGAACACTTCATCAACGTTACTTCAAATATCTGCGAAGAGGATCTGGGGAAGTACCTGTCCCTGCACCTCCATCTGATCGTCCACAAGGGGTATAAGTGTGCCAACAATCACGTGGAGATGATTTTCCAGAGCGTCCTTACAGTAAGTGACTGCCGTGTGGCAAACCTGGCTTAACAGGTCACAACACAGGGAGAAGCTCCGTGACGACACATCCACGAAACGAGAAGGCCTAACACAGGAAAGAAAGTGGTAAGTTCTAGGAACTACTTTCACAGAAGCTCAAAGTCATTTTCATTCAGCAGCTCTCATTCTGAAGTGGCCTGACATAGAAGTCACTTTCATATCTAATTCCTTAAGAAGGTTTAAAAGCCAAAAAGAGAAGTGACATCAGCAAATTGACAGGGTAGATAGCGCCAATCTCTCCTCCCGACAGAGATACTGAAAAACAGGCAGAACCGTCAGAACTCGGTAAAACAAAGATTTACACAGCAAGCAAGCAAATGCTAAGTTTAAAAAAAAAAAAAAAAGGCAACTCAAAAACTGTAGGAAAACCCTGTGGTGTTTTACTTGCCTTTCCCCCATTACTCCCTCCCCAGCTTGGCAGTTGCCATGAAACCTACAGTCCCCATTCCCAATACGGGGTCCTGGCTCAGGCTCTGGAGGGAGCATAGCAGACCATATTTGCAAACTCTTGTATACATCTGTTCCAAACCAGTCTGGGGCTGGTAATAAATGATAATGTAAGGGGCTTAGCTCTGATTTGTTTAACCTGGATCTCCCCAGGCTGGAAAAGCCTTGAGCACGCTTGAAAGCACCATAAAACTCACCAACTACCCACGGCTGTGAGGAACAAAAGATTACTGTTGAGCCATACAACAGACTGCCTAAAGCCTAGGGTGAAAAGCTGGGAAGACAATTTCCTTGTGAAATTAGAGCATTCAAAATCACACCTGTATCTGGGAAATTGAGAAAGCCACACACATGCCCAGTGTAAGACGCTCGCTCAAAAAACATCTGAGAAGACCACAAACTTTCACTTTGGGCTAATCCCTAGGCTCAGTGCAAACCTGCCTAAGTGTTGAAGAAGAGTCCTAACACAGAGCCAGTCCGCAGAAATTAGGGAAGATTCTCATTCTCTCTCCTTCACTCACTCCCAGCATTCAAGGAAATCTCTGTCAAAACACTACCTGAACGCAAGTCAAGGAATAGGCTTCAGTAGCCACACACAGCAAGGAATACACTCTCTGCACAAAGAGTTAGGTATACTCATGAAACAAATGGACCACAACGGCCTTCAACAATTAAAAAAAAGTCAAGCCCTGGGGAGGGGAAAATCTGACTTCCCCAGTTACATTATAATAGTAAAATATCCAGTTTTCAGAACAAAACAGAGAGCCCAGAAATAAATCCATGCTCATATGTTCAATTAATCTATGACAAAGGAGGCAAGACAATACAACAGGGAAAAGACAGTCTCTTCAACTAATGATGTCAGGAAAACTGGACAGCTACATGCCAAAGAATGAAACTAAACGACTTTCTTACAACATATACAGAAATAAACTCAAAATGCATTAAGCTTTAAAGTGAAACCTGAAACCACAGAACTCCTAGAAGGAAACACAGACGGTAGTTTCTTTGACATCAGCCAAAGAAAAATTCTTCTAGATATGCCTCCTCAGGCAAGGGAAACAAAAGCAAAAACAAACAAAAAACACACCAAAAAAAAAACTACTGGAAGTACACCAAAATAAAAAGCCTTTGCATAGCAGAGGAAACCGTCAACAGAACAACAAGGCAAGACATGAGATCTTCAAATGACATATCTGATAAGGGTTAATATCCAAAATATATAAAGAATTTACACAACTCAACAATCAAAAAATAATCTGATTTAGAAATGGGCAGAGTACTTGAACAGACATCTTCCCCAAAGAAGACAGGCAAATGTCCAAAAGGCACAAGAAAAGATGCTCTACATCACTCATCATCAGGCAAATGCAAATCGAAACCACATGACGTATCACCTCACACCTGTCAGAACGGCTTGTATCAAAAAGACAAGAAATAACAGGTGTTGGAGACGCTGTGAAGGAAAAGGAACCCTCATGCACTGTCAGTGGGAATGCAAACTGCTGCAGCTGTTGTAGAAAACAGTCTGGAGCTTCCTCAAAAAAAGTTAAAAATAGAATTACCATGTGATCCAATAATTCCATGACTGGGCATTTACCCAAAGATGAAAATACTCATTCAAAAAGATATGTGCACCCCTATGTTTACAGCAGCATTTTTTAGAGTAGTCATGGTATGGAAGCAGCCCAAGTGTCCATCGATGGGTGAATATGAAAACGAGATACAGTGCACGCGTGCACACACACACACACAGTGGAACATTGTGTGATCATGAACAACGAGATCATGCTATTTGTGAAAACATGGATGAACCTAGAGGGTATTACGCTACGTGAAATAAGTGAAAGACAAATACCATATGATTTCACTCATATGTGAAATTTAAGAAACAAAACAAACACAAAGAAAAAAAAGACAGACAAAAAGACTCTTAACTACAGAGAACAAACTGGAGCCTGCCAAAGGGGAGGAGGGTGAGGGATGGGTGAAACAGATAAAGAGGATTAAGAGGATGCTCATCATGATGAATAATGTATAAAACTGTTGAATCATTACATTATACACCTGAACCTAACATAACAAATTTTTAATTAAAAAAATTTTAAGGTAAAAAAAATCATTTAAAAAAAAAAAAAACACAAGGCATACAAAGAAATAGGAGAGTAGGAAAGGATGGCCCATCTAAAGAAATAAAATATACTGTTTGAAACAGATCGTGAGAAAGCTGACAGAGTGGCATTACTAGACAAAGGCGTCAAACAACCGTCTTAAATACGCTAAAAGAGCTTAGAGACAAATGAAAACAGAAGCACAGCATACCCCAATTTATGGAATGCAGCAAAGGCAGCACTGAGAGGAAAATATGTAGCAATAACAACCTACATTAAAAAAGACGACTAGGGGGGAAAAAGACTAGAAAAACACTACCAAACACACGCTTAAGAATTAACAACAGTCTATCTCAAACTCTTCCAAGAAATAGAATGGTAGGGAATACTTCCTAACTCACTCTAGGAGGCCAGAAATTCTCTAATATCAAGGAAAATAAATACGTCACAGGAAAATTGTAATACTCAATGCCCCTTAGGAATATAGATTTAAGGGGAGCTTGCGTGGCTCAGCTGGTTAAGCGTCTGCCTTCAGCTCGGGTCATGATCCCAGGCTCCTGGGATCAAGCCCCACGTCGTCAGACTCCCTACGCAGTGGGAAGCCTGCTTCTCTCTCTCCCTCTGCAGCTCCCCCTACTTGTGCTCTCTGTCAAATAAATATATCTTAAAAAAAAAAAAACAACCAATATAGATTTAAAACTCAAAAAAAGTACAAGCAAACTGAATGTTAAAAGCTTATTAAAAATATTATATACCATAAGCAAGCAGGATTTATCCTGGGAACACAAGAGCAGGCCAATATAAGAAAATTAATCCATGTAATACATCACATTAGTAAAATGAAGGAAAATACATGATCATTCCAATAAACACAGCAAAGGCATTTGACAAAATTCAATCTCCTTTCATGAGAAAACATTGATAGGAACTTACCCAATGTAATAAAGGTAATTTATGAAAAACCCACAGGTAACAACATAATCAATGTTGGAAGAATGGAAGTTTTCCCACTAAGATCAGGAACAAGATAAGGATGCCCACCTTCACCCCTGCTATTCAACACTGCATTGAACTTCTAGCCAGAGTAATTAGACAAGAACTAAAAGGCATCAAAATCAGAAAAAGTAAAAACATATTCATAAATGACATGATTCTATACACAAATAAACTCCCAACAAATCCACAAGAAATGTACTAGTAACAAATAAACTAGCAAAAGTGCAGATCACAAGATCAGCACACAAAAATCAACACACAAAATCAGTTGTATTTCTATACATCAGCAACAACAATCTAAAATGTAAACTAAGAAAGCAATTCCATTTACAATAGCATCTGAAAGAATTAAATACCTGGGAATAAATTTAGCCAAAAATACAAAAATCTTGTACACTGAAAACTGTAAAGCAAGGATAAAAGAAATTTACAAAGTCCAAATAAATGGAAACACATCCCATGTTCATGGATTGGAAGACAAATTTTTGAGATCTCAATACTACCTAAATGATCACATATTCAATGCAATTTCATTCAAAATTCCAATAGTCTTTTTTTTGCATAAATGAAAAAGCTGGTCATTAAATTCATAGGAGAATTGCAAGGCACCTCAAATCGCCAAAATGATCTTGAAAAAGAACAAAATTGGAGGATACCCACTTCCAGATTTCAAAACTTACTATGAAGCTATAGTAATCAGAACAGAGTGGTACTGGCATAAAGGCAAACCAAGGGTATAGAATTGAGAATCCATAAATAAATCCACACATCAATGGCCAAATGATTTTTGACATGGGTGCCAAGTCCATTCACTGGGGAAAGAATAGTCTCTTCAACAAATGATAGCAGAACAACTAGATTTCTACATGCCCAAGAATGAAGCTGAACCCCTACCTCATACCATATGTAAAAATTAAAATGGATCAACAACCTAAATAGAAGAGCTAAAACCATAAAACTCTTAGAATAAGATATAGTGGTAATCTTCATGAGGTTGGATTTGACAATGGATTCTTACATGAAACACCAAACGCATGAGGAATGAAAGAAAAAGATAAATCAGACTTCATCAAAATTAAAAATTTTTGTGCATCAAAAGACATTATCAGGAAAGTGAAAAGACAATGTACAGAATGGGATAAACTACTTGCAAATCATATATACTGATTCAATAACCAGACTATATTTGCAAATCATAGAGTAAGAGCTCAATATCAAGAATGCATAAAGAAATCCTATAGCTTAACAACAAAAAGACAACCAACTAAAAAAATGGGCAAAGTACTTGAATATTCATTCTTCCAAAGAATGTATACAAATGGTTAATAAGCACAAGAAAAGATGTTCAACATCATTAGTCATTAAGGAAATGCAAAAAAAAACCCACAATGAGATACCACTTCACATCCATTAGGCTGCTATAATAATAAAAATTAAAACAAAACCAAAAACAAAACAGAAAATAACTAGCATAGGTATGGATGTGGGGGAAATTGGGACTTTTGTGCATAGCAGGAGGAATATGAAATGGTGCAGCTGCTGTGGAAAACAGTTCAGCACTTCCTCAAAGAGTTAAACATAGGATGATTATAGGACCCAGCAAGGCCACTCCTAGGTATATTCCCCAAAGAACTGAAAACACTCACACGCATACCCATAAACCTATGTGCACTGCAGCATTATCCACAATAGCCAAAGACGGGACACAAGTGCTCATCAACAGCAAACAGACTGTAGTGTACACACACACACACACCACAACGGAATACTATTCAGCCATACATAAGAACGAGGTTCTGATACATGATTCACGTACGCAGGATGAACCCTGAAGACGTTATGCCGAGTGAAACAAGCCAGACACAAACAACCAATATTTTATAATTACACTTATTTGAAATATCTACAATAGGCAAAGTCACAGAGACAAGAAATAGATTACAGGTTATCAGGAGCTGAAGGGAAGGAGAAATGTAGAGTTATTGTTTAATGTGTATAGTGGTTCTGTCTGAGGTAATGAGACAGTTCTGGAAATAGGTGATGGTGATGGTTGTGCAACACTGTGAACATAATTAGTATCACTGAACTGGACACTTAAAATGGTTAAAATAACAAATTTTATATGTTACATATTTTACCATAATACAGAAACTTTAAAAAAAAACTTAAGTGAACGTGGGTCGCCTGGGTGGCTCAGTCAGTTAAGCGTCTGCCATTGGCTCAGGTCATGATCCTGGGGTCCTAGGATCAAACCCCATATCGGGCTCCCCGCTCAGTGTGGAGCCTGCTTCTCCCTCTCCCTCTGCTCCTCCCCCCTGCTTGCTCGCTCTTTCCTGCTCTGTCTCTCTCTCAAATAAATAAATAATAAATAAAATCTTTTTAAAAAATTCAGTGAATGAAAATAAAGACTGAATAACTATATATACATGATTCAAATTAAAATAAAAATAGGATATTAATAAAAATATGACAAAACAAAATGGAAAAAGATATTCTTTGCGTGCTCTAAGAACTCACATTTGAAGGCAATGTTATGTAGTAATCAGAAACAAACAGTAGAAACACCATCAAAATTAATGGAAAGGAATAAAGATACTTAAACTGAATATACACCCAAAATCTACAGTAACTGTGATACTGTGATTTATAGTAAGTAATATAATATGGTCTTCATCCCTGTTCCTGGCATAAAGCTCCTAAAACTCTAGGAACACCAGTTATGAGGGCAATAAAAGTGTCTCCAACTTCTGAAAGCACCTAGGTCACCTGAGGACGGGGGCTGGTTGCATGAACCAACCTTGTGATTAGAGGGTTGGAGTATCAGTCCCACTCCTCTGATCTGGGGAGGGGAGAAGGGCTGAAGGTTGCGTTCCAACAGCCAACAGCCAGTGATGTCATCAGCATGTCTCTGTAACGAGGCCTCCATAAAAACCCAAAAGGACCAGCTCTGGGAGCTTCCAGGTTGGCGACCCCGTGCAGACATGGGCAGAGTGGTGCCCCTGGAGAGGGCAGGGAAGCTCCAGCCCCTTTCCCGATACATCTCTTCCATCCGCCTGTGCCTGAGCTAAATTCTTTTGTAATAAACTGGTAATTTAGTCAGTAAACAGGTTTCCTGAGTTCTGCAAGGTTCCTGAGTTTAGCAAACGAATCAAACTCAAGGAAGAGAGTCACTGGAGAGTACAGGCCTGGCTGGTCAGAAGCACAGCTGATAATCTGGGCCAGTGACTGGCATCTGAAAGGAAGGAGGGGCAGAGTCTTGCAGCACTGGGCCCTCAATCGTGGGGTCTGACACTAATCAACTAAATATGACAGAACACCCAGCTGGTGTCTGGAGGATTCCCTGTATGTGTGTGTGTGAAACACCACCCTCCCCACACGCAGGAATTGGGGACCAGAACTGCCATAGTGACATAATATGTCAAATCATCTAAAATGCATTTATTTTAAAATGCTGACGACCCTTAGTACTTAGTATTTCTAGAGTTGGAGAAATAGTAATGCAATTTTTAAAAAATATTGGGTAGAGATATATATAAATATTAAAAAGCAAAATTAAGAAAGCAATACTCTCGCTTCTACCTTCTGAAACTAGATAAATTTTCAATTAAGGTAGAAAAAACTTACATATTTGTCTAAATATATTACGTACCTTCTGTTGATATAATGAATCAAAGTATAGATAACATCTCGAAGAACAAAGGCCCAAGCTCCTCCTAAGGCACTTTTAATATCTTTCAGTAATAAAGTAACAAACAGGTGATATATTTTAAGAATTCTGTGCTTTTTATAAACATTATTTGTCTCAGCAGCTTGCTCACATATGGCTAGAAGAATTTTCTGATAGGAATCCTAGAAAACAAAGACACAATGCATAAAAAACTTATCTAATCACGTATACTCAACTATAATAAATATATTTTATATTTAAAATAAATTATAGAATTTTGTTTTGGCTTGATATCAAAGGCAAATATTAGTCTTATTAAGAAAATTAGTATCTTCAACTGCTGTCAATTTATCTAGTTTTCAGATAGCAAACAGTAATTTTAAAAAATATATACTCCCCAAACCAATATATGACTGAAGTATCATGAAATTCAGGCCTCATATATGACATATTTCAATTAATATCGACAAGTAAAATACCAAGATATAAACTTATAAATGAGTGTTTTTAATTTATTCAGATGAGTTTTCACTTTTTTTTTTTCTTTTTAAGATGTACTTACACAGGTTTTCTAGCTGAAAAAGAAGGAATTCTCTCTTCAGTTATAATAGTAACGTGTACTTACAGGGCTTTTGGAAAGAATTTCTAAAATGCTTTTAAGCTTGGTTTTATGGCAATTGCTGATATAGGCAAACGTTGCTTTAATCACATGTGATGGAAAATGAGGCGGATTAGGAGCAGGATCCAAATCCCTAAGAGTTACAGGAAACGGAAACAGTCCTTATTTTCAGAACAAAATTATTAAGAGAAAAAAAGATTCTGTTGAAGTTACAGAAAGAAAATTCAGATAATAACCCCACATTCTAAAATTACTCTCCCACTGAAAAACTAGGCTTTTAATAAAGTCACAAATGGCTTATCACTTTCTATATGTTATCAGTCAGAATATCTAAATACCTTTACCCTCTAGGACTTCATTTTAAGTGATTTGCTTAAGAAATCTTTCATATGTTAATGGAAATTCTACCAATAAGCCTTGGTATCACTTCAGGTGTGAATTAAAGCTCTAGGCTCCTACTGCAAACACACTAATATTCTGAGACTGGCAATCAGGAACTCTTTATGTCAAATGAATTTATCATGTGAAAGTACTTCGGTAAATATTACTACTTTTTCATACAGTGAGCCTGGTAAGGTGCTCTCGTGTAGCTTACACAAGAAACACAGCACGTGCCTAAAAACTGAAATACACATTTGAAGGTGTCAACCAATAAACCTCCCAAGAAAATTCTGAAATTGCCGCGCATTCCCTCAGTCTGAAATACCCGTACCCTGAGAAGTCACACAGGTCCGTGCTTTGGCTGGTGCCTGCAGCTGCCGGCTCATGTAACGTCATCAATAACTCCACAACAATCTCCGGCAAATTACTAAGGAATAAATGATCAATCTGTAAGGATACAAAATTAAAATAACATTTAAGTTTTTATGTCTGTGACCTTTAAGACAGTTCAAGGGCTAATGTTATTGCATCATTTCCAAAATTAATCAGTGACTAACAAAGGAAATAGATAACCAAAGACCTAAGATGTGCAAGACACGGAGCTCACTCTTTCCAATATGCACCCAACTGTAGCCTGAGAGGAAGGTAAGGGAATCACACCAAACAAGACTCCCTTAATCTGACTCTTGTTTAATTTTAAGGATCAGGGACGCCTGGGTGGCTCAGTCTGTGAAGCATCTGCCTGGGGCTCAGTCATGATCTCAGGGTCCTGGGATCAAGTCCCGCCAAGGGGGAAGCCTGCTTCTCTCTCTCCCACCGCCTCTCCCCCCGGCTTGTACTCGGCTCTCACTCTCTCTCTCTCAAATAAATAAATAAAATCATTTTAAAAAATAATTGTAAAGAATCATTTTAATTGACTAAGGCTTCAGGTGTAGCACTGAATTCCTCAACCTAGTAATTTTCCTGCCAACCAAACTCCCCACTGACCTACACTGCTTCTCAATCTGCATTTCACTCTTATTTGGAAAAATCTATCTCATGTAACAATACTTTGCTAGTAAGAATTGCCTGTGACTTTCCCTGCATGACTTTTCCCTAGATTTCTACTTGGCTGATATCCCAGAATCGGAGCCTAGCTGCTACCCACATTGCCCGTCATCAATAGTAAACTGAAATCCTCCCGGAGAGAAGCAGGTTCTCAACCATCCACCTCCCGTTACCTGCGGCCTCACACAGGACATAAATTCTCTAACTATAAACAAGGGGTCTGCTCCACTATACCTCACCCAAATGAATGGCAATCGTGGAGGCTTAAAGGTGGATCGATCAGCTCTCCACGGAAGGAATTACAGTGCTCTAAACTAAAAGGTAAATGGCTGATTTACTTGGTGCACAAGGAGATTTGAAAACACCCTTCCTCACAACAGAAACAGCTGAAAATGTGGCAAGAAAGAAATCGAATGTAAAGATCCTAGTCTTTCCCTCAGGCTCATACATCAGTCATTCAGGTCATCATTTCCAAGGTTTCAGCCCTTTTAAGAATCCAGCCTCATTTCAAAGTATATCTGGGATAAGGAAGGATAAACTGGCCATGTGTGTTTAATATCAGAGGAAACATTAATGCATTTCCTTACACATATATTGACAAGTGGCTTCATGAGTTTGGTATCATTCTACAACAAGCACAACTTGTAATGTTTAGCTAAGGGACATATAAACTATGCAGATGTCTAAGCACAGCTAACCAATGTTGCAACTGTTACTATTCCGGGCTGATAACTGACAACTGACAGATTTAGAGGCTCCCAGACTAATAATAGTTGTACCAGCACTTATGCACAGAACAGAATCTACAAGATTGATTCAGAGAAAGTGCATATTAGAGAACCAGAGAAAAAGCAAACGAAAAACTTAATGCCAAATGGAACTGAGACTAACAAGAATTTAGGTCTTTAACCAAGACGCGAAGAAATTATTATTCAAGTTTGCCTCTCTCCATTCTTCGCACTGATGTTTCAATCAGGCCTCAATGTAATTATTTTCCCCTCCTAGACTTACTCTAACTGCAAATTGCTATCTTTTAGTTTGAACATATTTTTTTTTAGAACATTTTATTTTTAAAGATTTTATTTATTTATTTATTTGTGTGAGAGAGAGAGCACAAGCAAGGAGAGCAGCAAGCAGAGGGAGAACCAGGCTCCCCACTGAGCTGGGAGCCCAATGCAGGACTCAATCCCAGGACCCTGAGATCAGGACCTGAGCTGAAGGCAGACACTTAACCCACTGAGCCACCCAGGCGTCCCTAGTTTGAATACATTTTAAAAAGTAGTAAGACTAGGCCTACTTAGAAGCAGGGAGATGCCTATGAGGGGATAAAAGCAGGGTCTTTCATAATTCCATAACCTTTGGAGCACCAACATTCTGTTCCAACTGTCTTTTGAGAAAGGAGCTCCTCATTTCCCTCCATATTGACTTAGAACTAGCTCTGACTGGCAGTGGTCTACCTAGGCGAGTGAGAAACTCCGTGCTCCATTCTTGGTTCAATACAGTAACTGGGCAAACAAAAAGTCTCTAGAAGTTTATCCAATCGTAATTTTAACATCAGCCAACCTTGGTTAGTCATCCCTTACTTACATCAAAAAAAAAAAAAAAAAAACTTGAGAGTAACCAATATTCTTTTACCTTAAAAAAAGTTTATGTAAGTTCCCTCAAATAATTTTGGATGTGTCTAAATTACTACAAAACAAACAGAAGTTGTTAGATTCTTTTTCACTTAACCCCATCTTTTATCAAATGGGAAAAAAGAAAAAAGTAAAAAATCCTACTTTCAGAGTACTTATAGCAGAGAAGACCGATAAAAAATGAACATGATTCATAAGTAAATTATTACATGTAGTCAGTCTCATGGAAAAAAGAAAGAGCAGGGCATGAGAACTTGAGATCATACTTCTTGAAAAGTAAAGAGGAACACTTTCTATACACTGTTCAGTACTGCTTGAATTTAACATCGGTTTGCATTCATTTATCACTGCCAATTAGAATAAATTTTAAGGGGGAACAAATTGAGCAATTTTCAAGTGGACACAGGTGGAATATACTTGGTATTTAAGCTAAGTTTGTTGGTTTAATTAAGATAGACAAGTCTTTAGAGTTATCAGCATTAAATATGAAACTTTTATCTAGGTTTGCTAAAGGTCAAATAAGCTCGTATTAACCCCGTTGTAATTTTTTAGCAAAAGGATGACTTAAAATGATGATTAATTTTCTGTCTCAAAGTTTTCATGGGTAACGGGTAAGATAGTCTTTGGTAACCTAAGACTTTAAAGTTTTGCTTGGATAATAAACGGCACTGAATTCACTGGACATCTAGGTCTTTTACAAATGAAATAAGATACTAAAGCATTGATTTACCTACTTACTTATTGAAGGTAGGTTTGTGTTTTTGGCTTCTTATTGCAGGGAAACGAAGAATATTTGAGTGTTTGAAAATATGCTTTGTGGTTAATAAATTCATAAAGTTGCCACCACTGTCTGGTCTGACAGTTCACAATTAAGTTTCTTTGTAGTCTTCACTGGAGACCAAGGTTTCTAAGAGTTAAAATGCTTCTGCTAAATATAATTAAGATTGACGGAAAATAAGGGAAACAACTTTGAATGAAAAAGCTGTAGAAGGTTTATGACGGGAAATTTTTGAAACAGAACTTTATATGTGGTCAGGACTAAAGTTGAAACAGATGGATATTAAAGTACATCGGTATAAGATTGAAATTTTGCTTTTTTCTCTGTTCAAAGACAGTTTTCTTGAATTGCTGGTTTGCACTTGATAAGAAAATGTATACTGCGGTTATCTTCTGTTGTCTGCCCCTGGAACAGTTTCTATGTTTTGTCTTCATCAAGTCTTTGATCACTTCGTTACAATTTCTAAATATTAAAGGAGCCAAGTTTTGCTAATAACTATATAACCCTACACATGTGCCTTTGGAATTTCTTTCTGCCACCTTGGTTAAATAAATAATTACGTTTTAAACTTTGTAATGATCTATAATCCACTACTCAGGCATGTGATTTATAACTTTCTAAGGTCTTTTAATAAACCTCTCAGTACTTAAATTGTAAATGAAGTCTCTAGCTCATTAGGCCTTTTTATTTGGTATGTTAAGTTACTCTGGAAGCACTGTTTAACAAATAATGATCAGCCTTAGGTTATGTTTGGGTAAATACTGTAACTGTTCTAGAGAATATATGTAACTCCTGAAGTTTTAATGTTTTGGTAATAAGGTCATCACTTGATGCTCTAATTATTAGGTGTTAGGTTTCACAGAAGTAACTGGATGTCCTTGCCAGCTATATGGTAACCTCTCATCAGATTTTTTTCTTAAGATTTTATTTATTTATTTGACAGAGAGAGGGACAGCCAGCAAGAGAGGGAACACAAGCAGGGGGAGTGGGAGAGGAAGAAGCAGGCCTCCCAGGGGGGGAGCCCGAAGCAGGGCTCGATCCCAGGACCCTGGGATCACGCCCTGAGCCGAAGGCAGATGCTTAACAACTGAACCACCCACGCGTCCCTCTCATCAGATCTTTAACCACGTCCATTTTGGAGTCTTTTCTCATTTACAATCATTCTTATTCTCTTGCAACATGTGTTTCATCTTCAAGGAGATTCATAAAAAGGGCTTTTGACAAATACAGGTTTTTGATATCTTTAAGATCCTAAAACTAAAATTGGTAGAATTTCCAGAACTAACTAAAAAGCTGCATTCAAAATGCACAAGAATTAGTAATGTGGATGATTTTTCTAACTCTTGTTTGAAACATTGCTGGTTCCTGGGGCACCTGGGTGGCTCAGTGGGTTAAGCGGCTGCCTTGGCTCAGGTCATGACCTCAGGGTCCAGCAGGAGTTGGGCTCCCTGCTTAGCAGACAGTCTGCTTCTCCCTTTGCCCCTCCCCTCACTTGTGGGCAGGAGCGTGCGCTCTCTCTCTCAAATAAATAAAATCTTTATTTTTTTTATTTTTATTTTTTTAAGGATTTTATTTATTTATTTAACAGAGAGAGACAGCCAGCGAGAGAGGGAACACAAGCAGGGGGAGTGGGAGAGGAAGAAGCAGACTCCTAGTGGAGGCCTGATGTGGGGCTCGATCCCAGAGCACCGGGATCACGCCCTGAGCCGAAGGCAGACGCTTAAACAACTGCGCCACCCAGGCGCCCCATCAAATAAATAAAATCTTTAAAAAAAACAGAACAAAACAAAACATTGCTGGTTCTCTAATGTTTACTCTACCAGATTAAAGGACCTTTCCTTGAAGATATCTACGACTTACAGAAATGTAATAAAGTATTTATTTGTAAACAAACTGAAGCATTTAACTTTTCTTTCTACCTGAACCCTCTGAAATTCAGAAACTCCCAGTAAGCATTCTTTACTACAGGGCAATCACAGTCATTTGCATTAAGTTCAAGAAGAATCTGTTCTCCTTCCAAGAGGACACCATTGGAAATACTGGTTATTTTACCAAGGCTTTAACTGGAATGTCATATTTGAGAGACATGCATAGACTCAGATATGACCAGACAGCTTTAAGGAACTAAGGTTGACTTTATGAAACCTGGAGCCATAAAGCCCCGTGGAAGTGTTGGCCTGACACCTTGCTTACAGGGTTCCCAGCAGCCTTACCAGGTGAGTAAAGAAT
The DNA here is from genome assembly GCF_017311325.1 of Ursus maritimus. NCBI lineage: Eukaryota > Metazoa > Chordata > Mammalia > Carnivora > Ursidae > Ursus > Ursus maritimus. The sequence continues at coordinate 58,069,033 of NW_024424008.1, forward strand.
GTCACTCCCTGGGGCGCCTGGGTGGCACAGCGGTTAAGCGTCTGCCTTTGGCTCAGGGCGTGATGCCGGCGTTCTGGGATCGAGCCCCACATCAGGCTCTTCCGCTATGGGCCTGCTTCTTCCTCTCCCACTCCCCCTGCTTGTGTTCCCTCTCTCGCTGGCTGTCTCTATCTCTGTCGAATAAATAAATAAAATCTTTAAAAAAAAAAAAAAAAAAAAAGAATGTCACTCCCTGGCAGGTGCAGGAACCTAAGGCTACTTTGGGGACCTCGAGAAGAGGTATTCAGCCAAATCTACAGGTATTGCAGGCATGTCTGATGGCAAGAACTTCGCTTGGCTTCTGGCTTATAGAGGCTACTAGAAGTTCAATCGAGATCCCTTATAAAAATAAGCTCCAGGAAAGCAGATTCTAAAAGATCTACGTGATCAATCAGTACTCTGGCTTATGTAAATTATTAGGACAATTCTGTTAAAATAGGAACTTGTTTTACAATCGAATTAGCCTTCATTTGGCTATCTCTGATTAAAAACGAGGGTTGTTATAGAGAAAAAGTGTTTCAACAACACATCTTTGAAGATATTAGATTTTAAGCACTTGAGACTCAACACCGGGTTTCTAATTTGCTCTAACCATTAAACTATATTTTTTCTTTTGCTTCTATAAAGGTGCCTCTTATTAATTACCTAATTGTTTGCAAAACAAAAGAGTATATGATGGCTAACACCACTTGCTAATCCATTAAGGCCTCAAATAACTCTGAAAATGGCATTAAGATAATTTCATTGCTGCACAAGGTGAAACAAGTCCTAGCATAAAAACAGAATGTGGTGTATATACTCCAGATGTCATCAAAATGTAACAGGAGTGCTCAAAGCAACACTTTACATCTCTCACTTTCCTTTAGTGATTGGTTGAAGCTTGTGGACTGGAGGACAACTATGGCCAACTACCAAAGGTCTTTTATTCAGGCTTCTCTTTTTCATAATATTAACATTATTTTCTTGCCATTGCTGGTGCCGTGACTCCTTCGCTGCCATAACTTCCAGCTGACAGACGATCGTTTCTACTCAAGGAGGTTCATAAATGTTGTCTACCTTGGATTGGCGGCCTTTGCCTTTGGTAACTCCAATGTATAAATTTCCCACTTGGGGCGTCTGATGGCTCAGTTAGTTACGTGTCAGACTCTTGATTTCAGCTCAAGAGTCATGATCTCAGGGGTGTGAGATCGAGCCCCCCACTGGACTCTGTGCTCAGCAGGGAGTCTACTTGAGATTCTCTCTCCCTCTGCCCCTCCCCCCGCTCACGCTCTCTTTCAAATAAATAAATTAAATCTTAAAAAAAAAAAAAATTTCCCCACCTAACCAATGTTAACCCATAGGTAGAGACATCTCTAAGCCCCTATTTAGGAGGAAGAAGTTATAGGAGATAAGACCTTCTACCCCCAGCAACCCTAACGATTTAAGGGTCAAAACTGTTCAGGGGGAATGATGTGGGAAACAAAGACAGAAGGAAATGTAGACAAAACTAAACTTCCTTTTAACCTGCAGCCCAATGACAAATCCTTGAGATAGGCAGAGTATAACATTCCTGCAGGAAACTCCCAACTGTCTTAACGTTAATGCCTTGCTAAAGGGAAAAACAACCTTAGCTGACAACAGCCAGGCCTCCCCAGGTCTTCTTTAGCACATGAAAATCCTTTTGGAACTTCACTTTGTCTTTACTCCCCCTCAACCGTAAAGTATATAATTAGTTGCTCCTCACAATCCCGGGGCAGCAGCTCTTTTGGCCCACAGGTCCTGTCTCCATGCTTTAATAAAACCACCTTTTTGCAGACCCCCAAAAAAATTAATTAAAAAAAATTTAAAGGAAAAGTCAATAAAATAATTCCAAAGGTTTTTTTAAATTGGATTCAAAACATTTCATTTAAAAGCCAATCAAAAGAGAGAACACTGCAGTAACAGCAACAATAAAAAAACTCACGGATTGCCTATGCTAGACAGGGATTACTACATATTAAGTTTCACTGCACAAGTGATGATGAGTAGTCTTAAAACTTTAAAGTTATATCTCCAATGAATTAGGGGATGATAAGGACGGGGAGCCTGGCTGGCTCAGTTGGTAGAGCATGCGACCCTTGATTTAGGGATCATGAGTTCAAGCCCCACGTTGGACCTGGAGCCCACTTTAAAAAAAAAAAAGAAAGAAAAGAAAAGAAAAAAAGGAAAGACTTAGAGGATAAGTAGGTAAAAGTGAAGCCATACCTGTTTTCCTAGTAAATTTTCATCTTTAAGCATATCGTAGACTTTGGTAGCAGTCTCTCTCTGCTGTGCCATCCCACTGTCTCCTGTACCCTCGTAGGCGAAGTAAGGAAGAATATTTACAAGAATCTTTGGAAAGCAATGTGTTAGAAGACTTTTCCAATCCTCTTCGATCTGATTAGCAATGGACTTCACCTCATCAAAACGACTTCTAATCACTAGATGTGGGATCAAAACCTTGTAACATGATCTGAAAATATAAAATTTTGAAATATATCTTAGATATAACTTCTCATAATCAAATTTTAAAATATAGCTTTTAAAATAATAAAATGCTTTACTTAAGCATTAGAGTGTCATTTTATCTAGATCATTAAGCATTCTTAATTCTGTAAGTGGAGAAATGAAGTTAAATAGATTCTAAATAATCAAATACAAGAAACAGATCTGAGAACAGACCACCCTCATTCCATGATCAAAAAAAGTGTGAACTGAATTTATTTCTTCTGCATAACCGACTGATGCAAAAATCACTTCATTTATGTAAAATGAAATGTGAAAGAAATTTACAAATTCAAACTACCAATGTAAATACTGTTATTGCCAAAATGAAAGAACAAAGGCCACCAAACAATCATGAACTGTTTTCCCATCATCCTGATACCTAAACATTATTCTTTAGTTGTTCCAAACCTCTCCGTTTTCAAAATTTTCTTCTCAAGAGTTTGGAGTTAGCAAAATAAATATTTTTACATTAAAGTTTAAATCTAATAAAAACAATGACAAATGGTCCATAGCCAAGCAACAGCAAGGACAGTTTATCTTTGATTTGTCATAGGGAAGATTATCAAACATTAAAGCTGAAAGAGCCCTTAAAGACCTGTGTAATTCCCTTAGCGTATACACTGAAAAACCAAGGCCCAGGGCTGTTTCCATGGCTTGCCCAAACTCACATAGCTCATTACTGGCACAGCTGGGACTGGATCCTAAGTCTAGTGATTCCTTTCTATACACTTCGATTCAAACAAGCAGCCCTGCAGCTCCTACTACACAGCCTCCTAGCTCCGTGTGTGTGTGTGTATGTGTGTGAGTATGTAAGGTGGGGGGAGGGGGCTGCCAAACACTTCCATCTTATTTTAAAATGAACGTATCTCATATGTGCCATATGAAACAGACCTACCTATAGAAATCCTCAACGGTTGTGTAGTTTAGTAAAATAAAAGGAAAAGAATATAAGCTATGTTCAGTATCTTGAAGATTTAGCCATTCCAAAACCAGATAATCCAAATGAGAAGCCATAAAGTCTTCTAAACGTCTGTATCCAAAAGTTTCAGAAACTTTCCCTAAAACCTGCGCAAACCAGAAAGAAGTCAATGCTTTAAGAAACCAATGAAAAAATAAATCACTTAAATCCTTTTATTTACAGTATAACTTTGAAGCAATCACTCAACCATTCTATTGCTTGATTTTCTCATCTAGGAGAAGGGGATAATAAAAGTACCTATACTTCAGAAAGACTAAATGAAAAAACCGTATTTAGCATAATTAGCACCGAGCATGGCACACAGCAAACACTTATTAATAAATGTTAAATGAATAGAAATGGAAAAATATATTGCAATGTTCAATCTTTCATTATGTTTCAAAGGAAGGTCTCAAGTAAAATAGTAATTCTTCTCAGTCCTAAGTCTAAGTGAGAAAAATCCAACCACTATAATCCACTTATAATATTAGGTAATATAGGAGAGCCTGGGTGGCTCAGTCGGTTAAGCACCTGACTCTTGATTTTGGCTCAGGTCATGATCTCAGGGTTATGAGATGGAGACCCAAGTCAGGCTCTGCACTGGGTGGGGGGGGGGGGGGGGGGGGGGGCGAAGCAGGTTTCCTTGGGATTCTCTTCTCCTCTCCCTCTACCCCTCTCCTACTAAGATAAATAAATCCTTAAAAAATAATAATTTGGTAGTGTAGTAGTACACTTAAAAAAAAAAACATTTTAGTATGGAGAGGTAAAAGATTAGCTTGTGTAAGACTGATTACCTACAGGTTGGCCTACTATTCAGTTCATGAAAATCATGCTGGTAGAATCCTGAATGCTCTATTGGTGATCTATCACTCATTCATCACATGAACATCTACAATGGAAAGGTCTGGAACTTTCCAAGGTGGTGGAACAGGGCAGAGGCAAACGATTCTACAATACTGTGCTGATGCCCCTGCACGAATGGACCCAAGTGTTCCTTCCCTAGTCGTGCAGATTAAATGTTTCACAGCTCTAGGATTTGACTTCTGCCCTGCTCGATCTCAAGGTTGTAACCCAGAATCTATCAGGGAAAACACTTGCTACTGCTCTTTTCTCCATGTGTTTTCCTCAATAAAAGCAATTCCAGGGGGCATGGGCTGGATGAGATGTCATTCATCCCTGCTAGTTCAATGAATACTCTGTGAAATACTTAATATAAAAAGTGATACTCCATCCAAATAAACATACACTAAAGAGTTACTACTTTCCAATATTCCCAATCTAAAAAATAAAACTGTCTCCAAGTCTTCACCAAGTGTCACTTTAAAATAAGCTTTAACTTTTTAAATTATTTAAAAGTTACCCAAGGAGAATAAAAATTATTCATCCACATGTACCTTTTTAACGAGGTGAGGCTCTAATCCGTTCTCTTTCACAGACTTGCACAGCGCAAACAAAGCCTGTTTTTCACAGACTGGGCTACAGCATAAAACCACAGCTATCGTCATCAGTAAAACAGATTTTCTGTTATAAATCTCATCCAAAAGTTCAGGGTTCTCAGCTCCATGGGACTTGAAAAGAATTTTAAAAATAATAATATAATGTAAATATATAAACATTACAGATAAACCAGTCAGTCTAAAATCAATGTACCCATTATAACATCTAATAAGCAGCCACTGAGCAGTGTTAAATCCCACAGTGATGGAGTCAAGGGCAGAGATATGAGAAAATATCAAAGTTTCTGGAGTGGGACAACGGTTTTTGGTAAGATCTTATGGAATTCACAAGCCTTTCAGTGAAGTACAAAGCACTTAAGAAAACAAGAAAGAACCTGCAAGAAGGACGACGTGATGGTTATCAGAGGGGAGATGTGAAGACGGGCTAAGCAGGTGATGGGACTGAGGAGGGCACTTCTTATGATGAGCACTGGGGGGATGTGTGGAAGTGCTGAGTCACTGTTCTGTGCACCTGAAACTAATGTAACACTGTACATTACCTGGTACTAAAACGAAACCTTAAATTTAAAAATTGCAATAAGGTGAGAATGATGAAAAGCTCCTTTTCCATGATCAAGTATACATCCTAAGATGCTTTTATTATCTTTATTATTTGATAGCTCTTTATACTTTAAAATATACTGTCACGTGTACTGTCAAAAGTAAAATCATGCAACTAGGCAAAATAATACAAGCTTCTAATTTAATGACCAATCATGATAATATCCCCACAGATGTGAACATTTTTTAACTAGCTATAACTGATAAAAGTTTCTCTGGGCACCTGGCTGGCTCATCGGTGGAGCATGGGACTCTTGACCTTGGGGTTGTGGGTTCAAGCCCTGCATCAGATGTAGAGATTACTTAAAAATAAAATCTTAAAAAAAAAGTTTCTCTTCACATTTTGAAAACTCTGCTATTCACTGATCCTACTTCTGTTTTTCTGGAACAAGGAAAAGTAAGCCAAATTCCTTTACTAAATGGCCACCACTGACATGTTTGAAGAACGCTATGAGGTTCCCACAAAGTCAGCTCCCCCACCAACTCCTTAACAGACTCTAACATCCTAGTTAAAAATCTACTTTTCCTCAGAACCAAACCCAACAAGCTAGTTGCCCTCTATAATGTACGGAGGACCCCAGATTCTTTTTATTAACCTGTTCATGACAGTATGCTTCTATTAGTGATGTCTAAGACCGAATTTGCTTCTTTGGAACTATTATAATGTGGATTCACAGAATAGCTCTGCAGATGTAAAACTTCTTAGGACTTTTTACAAATGAATTTTTATCAGGTCAATATTTTGCTTTTTTGCACAAGACAGGCTCATCTTAAAATGTATGATACACATCTCTATTAAGTTTTATATTATTCGTTCGTTTTTCCAATCTATTGAAAATTTTTCTGAAATTCACATTCTTTCACGCAACTGTACTTTTCAGTTTAGTGCTATCACCAGTTAGACAACATTTAGTTAACCGTCTCACATACTTTTTACAAACACACCAAGCCATAAATAAGTAAATTTTTTAAAGATTTTATTTATTTGACAGAGAGAGAGAGAGCACAAATAGGGGGAGTGGCAGGCAGAGAAAGAGGAAGAGGGAAAAGCAGGCTGCCTGCTGAGCAGGGAGTCTGAGAGGGGGCTCGGTCCCAGGACCCCAGCATCATGACCTGAGCCGAAGGCAGACACTTAACCAACTGAGCCACCCAGGAGCCCCAATAAGTGAATAATTTCTAACATTCTGATAATTGTGCCATTTAAGAAAAATATTATTCTAAGGGCACCTGGGTGGCTCAGTCGGTTAGGCATCCAACTCAGTTTTGGCTCAGGTTATGATCTCAGGGTTGTGAGATCAAGCTCCAACTTGGCCTGTACTCAGCGGGGCATCTGCTTGGGATTCTCTCTCCCTCTGCCCCCACAGCACCCCCCCCCCACTCACACACGTGCACAAACTCCCTCTCAAATAAATAAAATCTTTTAAAAGTACATTATTCTACAAAGAACTATGGAAATCATAAGGTTCACTAAAAAAAACCAACATAATTTGATCTTCCTTATTAGAACACCGTTTTTAATCCATTTCCTCCACCACTACCTGTTCTCCAAATTAGCTTCTAATCAGCACTTATTAGAAATGATATTTTAAGAAGACTGAAGTCATATCAAGCAACTTTTCCAACCACAGAAGTATAATATAAACTACAAAAAGAAAAAAAGAGAAAAACACACACAGAGGCTGAACAGCATGCCACTAACAATCAATGGGTAAGTGAAGAAATCAAAGAGGAAATAAAAAAATACATGGAAACACAATAATCCAAAATCTTTGGGACATAGCAAAAGCAGTTCTAAGAGGAAAGTTTGTAGCAATACTCAAGAAAACAACAAAAGCCTCAAATAAGCAACCTAACTTCACACCAAATGGAACTAGAAAAAGAACAAACAAAGGCCAAAACTGGTAGAAGGAAGAAAATAAGAAAGATTAGAGAGGAAATAAATAAAAGACACACACACACACACACAAGACCAAAGGCTTTTTTGAAACCAAGGGCTGGTTCTTTGAAAAGATGAACAAAATTGATAAACCTTTATTTAGCCAGACTCATCAAGGGGGAAAAAAAAAAAAAGACAGAAGACTCAAATAAATAAAATCAGAAATGAAAGAGGAGAAATAACAATCGACACCACAGGAGACGAAGGATTGTAGGAGATCACCATGAAAAATTACATGCCAACAAACTGGACAACCTAGAACAAATTTCTAGAAACATACAGTACCAAAACTGAATCAGGAAGAAATAGAAAACCTGAACAGGTTACTAGGAAGGAAACTGAATCAGTAATCAAAAAGCTCCCAACGAACAGAAGTCCAGGGCCAGATGGCTTCACACGTGAATTCTACCAAACATTTAAAGAAGAGATAATACCTATTTTTCTCAAACTACTCCAAAAAATAGAAGAGAAAGGAAAACTTCCAAATTTATTCTATGAGGCCAGCATTACCTCGATACCAATACCAGAGAGATGCCCCAAAAAACAAAGAAAACAGGCCAATATCCCTGATGAACACAGACGCAAAAATCGTCAACAATACCAAACTGAATTCAACAAGACATCAAAAAAGATCATTCATTGCAATCAAGGGGATTTATTCCAGGGATGCAAGGATGATTCAATATTCGCAAATCAATGTGATCATATTAACAAGAGGAAGAATAAAAACCATCTGATCCCTTCAATACATGCAAAAAACATTTGACAAAATACAACCTCCTTCATGATAAACACTCTAAACAAAGAGGGCTTAGAAGAAACAAACCACAACATAATAAAGGCCCTCTATGAAAAACTCACAGCTAAGATTATACTCAATGGTGAAAAACTGAAAGCATTTCCTCTAAGATCAGGAACAAATAAAGGATGTCCACTCTTGCTTCAAAACAGTACTGGAAGTCCTAGCTGCAGCCATCAGACAAGAAGTAAAAGGCATCCAAATCGGTATGGAGGAAGTAAAACTGTCACTGTTTACAGATGACATGATGCTACACATAGAAAATCCTAAAGACTCTATGCAAAAACTATCAGAACTCATAAGTGTCAGCATACTGCTGCAGGATACAAAATTTATACACAGAAATCTGTTGCACTTTTTTAAGATTTTATTCATTTGACAGAGAGAGAGAGCAGAAGCAGAGGTAACGGCAGGCAGAGGAAGAGGGAGAAGCATGCTCCCCGCTGAGCAGGGAGCCCAAAGCAGGACTCGATCTCAGGACCCCGAGATCATGACCTGAGCCAAAAGCAGACGCTTAACCGACTGAGATACCCAGGCGCCCCTCTGTTGCACTTTTATACACTAATAACGAAGTAGCAGCAAGAGAAATTAAGAAAACAATGCCATTTACTATGATACCAAAAAGAATGAAATACCTTGGAGTAAGTTTAACCAAGGAGGTGAAACACCTATACTCTGAAAATACAAGATATTGATGAAAGAAACTGAAGATGGCACAAAAACATGGAAATACGGATCGTGCTCTCAGACAGGAAGAAGGCTGTTAAAATGGCCACACTATTCAAAACAATCTACAGATTTAATGCAATTCCTATGAAAATACCAATAGCATTTTTCATAGAACTAGAACAAATAATCTTATAAAATTTGTATGGGACCAGAAAAAGAACAAAACCAGAGGTATCACAATCCCAGATTCCAAGATACACTACACAGCTATGGTAATCAAAACAGTATGGTACTGGCATAAAAGAACGACACACAGATCAATGGAACAGAAAAAAAGAGGCCAGAAATAAACCCACACTAATATGGTCAATATACAATGGGAAACAAATAGTATCTTCAATAAATGGTACTGGGAAAACTGGACAGCTACCTGCCAAAAAATAAAATCAGACCACTTTCTTATACCATACACAAAAATAAACTCAAAATAGATTAAAGATCTAAATGTGAGGGGTGCCTGGGTGGCTCAGTCGGTTTGGCATCTGCTCAGGTCATGATCCAGGGTCCTGGGATCGAGCCCCGCCATTGGGCTTCCCTCCTTAGCAGGGAGTCTGCTTCTCCTTTTCCCTCTGCCTGCAGCTCCCCCTGCTTGTGCTTTCACTCTCTCTCTAATAAATAAATAAAATCTTAAAAAAAAAAATCTAAATGTGAGACCTGAAACCATAAAATTCCTAAAAGAAAACATAGGCAGTAATCTCTTGGACACTGACCTTAGCAACATTTTTCTGAATATGTCTCTTCAGGCAAAGAAAACTAAAGCAGAAATAAACTACTGGGATTCTACCAAAATAAAAAGCTTTTGCACACCAAAGGAAGCCATCAACAAAACTAAAAGGCAACTTACTGAATGAAAGAAGAAGAATGAAAGAAGACACTGATATAAAGAACTACAACTCAACACCCAAACACCAATTTTATTAAAAAATGGGCAGAGTACCTAAACATTTTTCCAAAAACATACAGTTGGTCAACAAGACACGTCATCTCCAGTGAAATGCAAATCAAAATGACAGTGAGATATCACCTTACACCTGTCAGAATGGCTGTACCAGGAAGACAAGAAATAACAAGTGCTGGGAGGATGTGAAAGAAAGGAAAGCCTCATGCACTGCTGGTGGGCATGCAAGCTGGGGCAGCCACTGTGGAAAACAGTATGGAGGTGCCTCAAAAAACTGAAAATGGAAATCCCTTATGACCCAATAATTTCACTACTGGGTACTTACTCAAACAAAAACACTAATTTGAAAGATACACGCATTCCTATGCAATATTTACGATATCCCAGTGATGGAAGTAACCCAAGTGTCCACTGACAAATGAATGGATACAGAAGAGGTGGGTGGCTGCGTATGTGTGCAGGTGTGTGTGTGAGATGGAATATCACTCAGCCATAAAAAAACGAAATCTTGACATCTGCAACAACATGGACGGACCTAGAGGTTATTATGCCAAGTGAAATAAGTCAGAAAAAGACACACATCATATGATTTCACTTACATGTGGAATCTAAGAAACAAAACAAATGAACGAGCAAAAAATCAGACTCTTAAATACAGAGAGCTGGTGGTTTTCAGAGGGGAGGTGGGTAGAGGGAATGGGTGAAATAGAGAATGGAGATTAAGAGGTACAACCTTCCATCTATAAAATAAATAAGTCACAGAGATGAAAAATACAGCATAGAGAATAAACTCAGTAATAATAACTGTAATAATGCCGTACGGTTACTGCACTTATCATGATGGGCACTAGGTAATGTACAGAATTACTATGTTACACGCCTGAAACTAATGTAACACTGTAGGTTTAAAATTTCAATTAAAAAAAAATTTTATTAAAAAAAGAATGCCATTTGTACTCCCATAGAAACCTAGTGAATTTTGTTTTTCCCACAAAAAATAGTACATATAAGTTAAACCAAAAGAAATTGCCATCATTAGATTAATTCTAACCAATTCCAATTAATTCACACAATTGTTTAAGTAACCTGGTGGATGCAAATTGTCTTAGGCCACACTGGTAAAGTAACAGATGGCATATTTATAAGAAGTATATGATAAAAGCAATCATGCATTGCTAAAATTACCACTTCTCTCATTCCTTCCTGAGCTTGCAAGTATGCATTTTCAAAAGCTGTTTGCTGAAGCTTCAAAGGAAGTGCTTTCAATAATGTGGATGAACCTCTGTGTTTCATATCCTGGAATAATCTTTAAAAAAAAAAAAAAAAAGGCAAAAAGTGAAAATTTTTTTACCATAAACATTATTTTCCAAAGTGTATTATGGGACACAAATAAATCACACTGTGAGATATACTAGCATAATGAGCCTTCTTTCAAAAAACCTAATGAAATCTAAGCCCATTTAAACAGGTTCACATCCACTGGTTAATATCGGGTCTTCAGAATATACTCCATTTTCTCCTAGAACCGAAAGGGTCCCAAAAAATCTTTTAGCTTACTGCCCAAACTTAAATAGTCCTGAACTCAAACTAGCCCATAAAGAAAAATTATCCTCTGATCAAACACCAAGCCTTAGACTCCTGTCCCCCTGCTCTAATTTTAAAACGTGATCTTGTCCCAGGGCGCCTGGGTGGCTCAGTTGGTTAAGCGTCCAACTCTTGATCTCAGCTCAGGTCTTGATCTCAGATCTTGAGTTCAAGCCCCGTGCTGGGGTCCACGCTGGGCACGGAGCCTACTTTAAAAAAAAAAAAAATAGTGATTTTATCGTGCAAAGTGGCTACCTTTATGCCTTGATAACTATTTTTTTATGTGATGGAGAAGAGCTGACCAGTGCTCTCTGCATGATATCCTATCATATTTAAGGACAACTCTTCAACTAACTTTGTCCTTTATGCTTTTATAGTAACCAAAGCTTTTATACTTTTTGGTGTTCCTCTGATTCCTCCAGTTTCTCCAACAGCTCTTAAAACAGCCCAATATTAAATATCAACAATAACCAAAAAACAAACAAAAAAAATCCCAGCATGTCACTCTTAAATTTATACATTTTTTAAATCTTAAGAGAGGTTTTCCAAAGCCACCACTGCACTGCTCTCTTAAATTTAACTGTGCTTTTCCATATTTCCAGATCTTTAGCTTTGGTGTGTCTTTTCCATCTTTTAAGGACTTGAAGTAAAGCTCACATTCATTAGCAACCCTTACAATGCAAGTCCTGAAAAGCATCCCATACCTGAGGGATGAGACATGATTCTGATTTGTGAAAAGACTACTGTCAGCACGTTCAACTGTGCACACGTTAGGTTTATCTAACACGTATGGTTACGCGGCTGCTGGGGCAATTTCTTTAAAGCAATCTTTCATTATTGATCACTTACATCTGAATAGTAAAGCTACTCAAATGATCTTCAGTTTTGGTGATTTTAAAGCATAATGTAAGTTCTTTTTTCAAACATTCATTTATTTTATAAATTACTGAACGCCTACCACATGCCATTATTGTTTTTGGTGCTAAGTATACAGCAATGAACAAAACAGAAAAAAAACCAATGCCTTCCAGCAGCTTATATTTAAGCTAGATGTGTTATATTTAAAACAGAACATTTCAAGTGGTCATACATGCTACTGAGAAAAATAAAGGAGAAAGGTGCATTACTTGTAGGGAGTGGGAAAGGCAGAGATAGGTTACAATTTAGATTTTAAAAATTACCCGGACAACCTGAGAAACATGCAGTCCTAAGAAACATTGCTTCTTCAAGTACTCAAACATAAAGCAGGTCTCTATGCCAGAACTACTCCAGGGCCTAACTGTATGTTCGCTCATAGGAATATAATTGTAATTAGCACACTGTAAAACGTGCTCGTTTTCATTTTACAAACTCCTACAAAATCACAGTAATATCCAGACCTTCCACCCACCCCGTAAGTGGGAGTGGACACACCTCATTCAATTCTACCACTTACGGGCTGTATGGCAGTGAGCAAGTCACTTTCTCTCTCGAAGCCACTTTTCACTTACAAACTGGAGGAAATAACGGCACCTCAGTGACAGGACTGTCAGAAGTAAGAGCATCAGAGCCAGATACACAGTGTATACTCAGTAAACGCTGGCTCTTTTTCCCCGACAGCCGGTGAGCCGCGACTGCTACACGACATCCCAGACCCTTCATGAAGACAGGACCCATTACCTGCTGATTGACTCTGCAGCCAACATGCTAACTTGATGATGATTATCAGCAAGAAAATGTGGAAATACTTCATTTACAGGAAAGTCTTTCCCCATTACATTAAGAATAGCCCATTTTGAATAAGGATCGGTCTATGGGAAAAGAACAACTGGTGTTAAATACGAAATACTAAGAAAAATCACCCGTTAACAAAAAGAAACAAAGGCTACTTTAGAAATTTCAATGGAGACCTTACTAATAATTAACGTGGGATAACTCACCTCAAGCAAAGTTCTAAGGCACTTCACTAGTGCCATTCTTACAGAGAATGTGCATTTCCCCTCCTTTGCTAGGTGCCTGAAATAAAGTGTTTCAAACTCAAATAATTATTCCAGTAAAAGCTTGGTTTAAAAAAAAAATTGGATATTACACTTATTCTAATTTCTGATTATTCTTATTCTTCCAAAATTTCTTTCCATACTAAATTAAATTCTCGTCACGTGGCATATGCCAGTCAATATTCTCAACATAAAAGAAGTTAGTTTGAAAATGAGTTAATTTCAGGGACGCCTGGGTGGCTCAGTCAGTTAAGCGTCTGCCTTCAGCTCAAGTCGTCCTGGGATTGAGCCCTGTGTCAGGCTCCCTGCTCAGCGGAGTCTGCTTCTCCCTCTCCTCCGCGCTCATGCTCTCTCTCTTGCTCACTATCTCTGACAAATAAATAAATAAAATCTTAAAAATAAAAAGGCGTTCATTTTAATGTATCTTATTTGTTTTACGCGATTATGCCTTATCCAGGGGCTATCATACTTCAGCTAACCATGTTATAAACTTGCTTTAAAAGGAAAACATTTGTGAAGTTTTGTTCTTATATCAGATTTCAAAACCACATTCTATACCGATTCAGAAGTCTTTATCAATCAAGTGGGTTGGAGGTTCTAACTTACATACATGTGCTCCTCTGTCAGTATCATCATGTCACACTGTGACTACATGCATAAAATACCCAGATGGTGACAAGGCCAATGTGTTCACTAGTTCTTCAAGCAATTAAGGAGGGAAACGGGCTACATTCTACTTTTGTTAACGACTATATATAGTTACATTCAAGAATTAGCATAAGTCACTAAAGTAGAAATGCAAAATTCGCAATTGTATCTAGAGAAGCAAAAGAAAATTAAGAACTCTGCAAAACACTCTGCACCTACCAGAATGCTCCAATCACCGTCAGAAACTGCCCTTGAGCATCCCTTGTGTTTTCAGCATCCATATCCCCTTGACACAGGTTCCTCACTACGTGAACAAAGTGGTTTAAAAGTGTTTTACAAACATCCTGGTCACGGCGATACAAAGAACACACATTGCTGCAATGGAAAAAGTTCAGCTTTGTAAGTATAACAGAACATAACAGTTGGTTTATAAATTTAAAGTGAACATAACACAGGGCTTTAATTTCTTACGAGAGTGGTTTTAGAAGTTCAACAACCTCTTCCATGGGCAAAGGATATTCTTCTCCAGGAAGCTCCTTTAAAAGCAGTAGATACTAAGATAATTGAAGAGAAAAAAATCATTTTTTTTTCATAAATCATTTGCTAAAGTATGTATGTAACCATAAATTCATTCATTAATGCATGCACACATACACACACGCACACAAAAAGACCAGTGAATTTTTTAAAGGAGGCAGTATAGTTAAAAAAAAAAAAAGTCTGAAGTTAGAGCTGATTCAAATGCCGGCACTACGACCTGTTACTTGTGTGGTTAAAAACTTGCCACCCGAGGCTTTGTGCTCTCACCTATAAAATGGGGATAGAGCACATACCTGGCCAGATTACCGTGAGGGCTAAAGGAAATGAATGTTAAATGTGTAGCATTTATTTGTTGGAATTCCATAAATAGGTAGTTGTTATCACTGTTGGGGTTAAGAGCCTAAACAAGAATCTGAAACTACTGTTATGTCCCAACCCTCCAAAAATAATGCCTGGGGTAAGACTTCAATGGTCAAAAACTGTTCAGTGAATGAATTTTGGACAGGAGAGACAATTGTGGGCAGGGAAAAAGTCATAAATACCCTGAGTTATCTTCCTATAAAGCAAACTTGTAGGGGTCTCTATGCTCCTGTGGATACCAAGGAGCACTCAGCAACTACCAGGGATAATCACGGTAGTTAGAACTAGGCAGTTTCTGAGAGCTGCCAAATCCCTTTCTAGCTGTAGTAAGAAATCAGAAGATACTTTTTCCTATCATCTATGTGTAGAGAAATGCCTCAGATATTATAAAAGAAGACTAAACTGGACCATTTTAGTATTTGCCTTGTGAATCATACATGTGATATTACTGAGTGTCTTGAACTGACTTTAAGCACCAAAGCCTCAAGAAAAGCACACAGCCCTCCTCACTGGCCAGGGCTGGAGACTTGACTAGTATGCCAGGGTCAAAACCGGGGAATCAAACAGGGCTCAACCAAGCCCGTTTGCTGGGGTCGGTGGATCAACCAGCATGTTCACTGCAGCTGGAACATGACCAGGGATTCCACCAGGGACCCGACCTACATGACTGCAAGAGGTTCTCACTAGGGAATCCCCTGGCATGTTTCCCAGCGCTAAGGAAACACAGGCATGTTTGCCAATTTGCTGGGGCTGGGGACATGACCATGGACTCACCCAGCACACAGGCTGAGCCAGAGGCTCGCCCTCAATGAGCACTGGTGCTGGGCAGAGGGGATGATGGCCTACACAGTCAGCAGGTACCTTACATATAAGAGTTCTGAGTGAACAAGTAACTGTATGGAAGGTAAGTGGGAAGCCAGCTTTCCCACTGTTGGAAAGGAGAGCTATAAATACGGAAAGATAAAAAAACAAATTCTACGATGTTGGACTGGAATTGAAGGTTTCATCTATCAGTAGATGGGACAGACTGATGGGGGTAGGGCAGGAGACAGATTCCTTTTCTAACATTCTCACCAATCCCTAAATCTAACTACAGGAAACAGAGAAACCTAAAGTGAGGGCTCCTAGAGAACAAGTGGCTGTACCATTTAAAAATACAAAGGTCAGGAAAGATGAGAAACTAAAGAACCGCTCCAGGTTCAAAGAGACTGAAGAGACTTGACAACTAATTGCAATGATGCGATGTTAGTTTCCCGATTACACTGTGCTTATGCAGGAGAGCGTCACTGTTTCCGGCACGAAAACTGAAGTATGAGGGGCAACACGTCAGCCACTTAACCTCAAAATGGTTCAGAACAGAAGACGTGCGTGTGTGTGAGAGAGAGAGAAAGAAAGAGAGAGAGAGAGACGCACGCGTGCATGCAGAAAGAAAAAATGAAAAGGCAAATTTGGTAAAATGTTAACTGTTCCAGTACATGAAGGGAAGAGAATTCCTGCAGTACTGTAACTTCACCGTCACTTTGAAAATACATCAAAAAATATTTAAAGCATATATTAACAAACTGGAATTTAAATAAAAACTTGGAAAGAAAAAAATAGTTAAAGCAAAAACTTTAAAGCAAATAAACTAAGGTCAAGGCAAGATTCAGAGTTCAACTACAAGATTATGTATTATTTTTACATCAGAGTCTGTGTTTCTTAGCCTACTTTGCAATAATTTATAATAATTAATTATACCTCAAGATAACAAATCTATCCAAAGTCCATGCAAGTTTTAATATTTCAGTATCCACTTAAAATTTTCTCACAGTACATTAAAAGAAAAAATGTATTTTATAACTGGCTTCAGACTCATACCTCAAGGAAGCGATTTCAAGCCATCAACAGTACTACATGATTTATATGTCAGTCTGCTACATTCACCCAGCAACGACAGACAGACTGAAGATATGTCACCTTCCCGTAACTCACCATGTGTAGGTGGAGGGATTTAGTAGGGTCTAGCATGCTAGTATCAATTAACATTAACAACTTCCTCCGAATGTCCGCTGCTCTAAATGACACAGGACTGGTCTGAGCTGTAGTTACGCACACACACAAGAACTTGAGCATGTCTAAAAAGAGCAGATCTTGCTTTGACAGATGTTCTTCAGCTAAAGGATTCATGGCACCTGAAAATAAAAAGCACTTATTAAAACTAAGAGAGGGATACAGCAAACACATATATTGAACATTACCTCAAATATCCTCCTGTCTATGAAAAAAAAAGAGAGAGGGAGAGAAATAAAAGTATATGGAAAGCAAAATTATGGTGAAACTGATTACACACTAAAAGCTTCAAAATTCTTCATGAAAAGTTACCCTAGGATTCTGTCATCAAGAAATAATCTATGGGAAAATCTATACAAATTCATTACAATACTGACAATTATAGAGAAATAAAAAGGAATCTAAGTTTCTGACAAAAAAGAATGATCAAATGAATTATGATACATATGTTAACTGGAATATTATGAGCCATTAAAAAGGACAGTTATCAATAGAAATAGTTTAATGGAAAAATACTTATAATTGTTAAAATGAACAAGATATAAAAAAGAATTTGAATATTGACACTGATTATAATAAAGGAAAAGGTTAAAAGTGATGGCTGTATGGGTGTTTTCACTCTCCTGCTGTTTTCCAAATAATCCATCATATGGTTCTATTTCTTTAGTAAATATTTTAAATTCCTCTCATGAAGAATAAAACAAGTAACTAATAAAATTCAGTTAATAGAGAAATCTGAAGTACGCAGAAGGCAACAAACCTAATAGACTATGAGAGGGAAAATAAAATGAGCATACAATTGGTATGTCTGAGGCCTTTTACATCAATACAATCAATACAAATCAATACCAAGAGGTAAAAGAACTCCACAGTGGTAAATACGTATTTACCAAAAGTACTCTGGCCATCTCCAGACATGGGGGCATCACTAGAGCTACCAGGAGGGTAGTCACTGAACAGGGTCATGGATGACTGATCCTCCACCTCCATCAGATTTTCATCAGCCTCGTCTTCCAGCGATTCTGCTTCTCCAAAGTCAGATGGCTTTCTGATAAAGGATGCCTTCAAAGAAGAAAAAGAAAGATGTCCAAACTGGTTTCTTTCAGAAGCATAATGTAGTTAAAGTGCATCTATTCAAACAAATCAAGATTCATGTGTATGAACACTGCATATTTCTATTACATGTCCAACAATGAAAAATGGATAAACTGCAATGTCTATATAATAATAATATGCAAATTTTAAAATAATTTTTTTCAGTTTTATTTGAGAGAGAGGGAGAAGGAGAGAGTACATGTGAGCAGGGGAGAGGGAAGGAGAGAATCCTCAAGCTGACTCCCCGCTGGGTGTGCCAGGAACCTGAGATCAAAACCAAGAGTTGGCTGCTTAACCAACTGAGCCACCTAGGAGCCCCAAAGTAATTTCTTATATTAAGCATTCTAATATCCAAAATTGATGAGCATATGAAGAAAAGTATAAACTGGTATGACTATTTTGGAGGAAAGTGACAATATCCATCAAAAAGTAAAATTCACGTTCCTCTTGAACAAGCAATTCCAGTGCTAGAATTTATTCCACATCCCTCATATGCACAAATCCAAACAGACAAAAGTATAAGAATCTTTACTGCAAAAACTCTTTGTAACAACAACAAAAAATAGAAACCACTTCCAATGTTAAGGTCAGATGGGCTAAAGATACAAATACACCATTCCCATATAATGAAATACAATACTACCATTAAAAAAAGGTAAAGAAGAGCAGCATGTAGCAACATGGAAAAACGACTAAGATTTATTATTAAGGGAAAATAACCAAGCTACAGAATATTTTTTCATTTAATATATATTTGAGTATTTATTGCATGTGCCAGGCACTGCTCCAGACAAAAGAGTATGTATAGCATAAGCCCGTTTGTATGGAAGAAAAAAAAATACCACAATGGGAGTATGTTGCTTGTCAGGTAAAAATTTTTTTTTATTATTTTTTTTTCAGAGAAAGAGCACACGAGAGTGTACAAGCGAGGGTGGGGGATAGGCAGAAGGAGAGAGAGAATCTTAAGCAGGTTCCACATGCAACACAGAGCCCCGACACTGGGCTCGATCTCACAACCCTGAGATCATGACCTGAGCTAAAACCAAGAGTCAGCTGCTCAACCAACTGAGCCACCCAGGGGCCCCTTTTGTTTTTATTTTTAAGGATAGATGATTATTTTGAATTCTGCTACAGTGTTAGACAGAAATAAGTATAAGGCTGGATGATTAGTTTCTAATCACTCAGTCTATTACTCATTATTGAAAAACTAAAAGCTGAGCAGTATGCAAGGTACTGACATTAAGAAGCAAACAGTATGTCCCTCTCTAAAACCAAGTAATTTTAATTTCCATATTTAAAAAAATATAAGATGTCACATTTTGAGATGCACCCCTACTGAAGAGAGGTATCAATGAAAAACAAATCTTAGAATCAAGAAATAGGATGGTAAAGCAAACATACTTACCAAACTTCTACAAATATCTGCAATATCATTCATGAGCTTTGATGTCAACAATCGTAGGAAAAATCTAGATGCAATCTTATTTGGACTGGGCTGTAATTAAGACAAAAAAGCAAGCAAAAAAATAAAAAGTTATCCTTGGCAGGTAATACTTTCTCTATCTTAAATGAAATATATTTTTTTTACACTGAATTCTCTATCATAAGAGAATACTTACGTTTATCATAAATAAACAGTATACTATTAGGGCCAAGATATAAATTGCATTAAAAACACTAACCTCTTTTTTTTTAAGTAATAACTATAATCCATTAAATTACGTATAAACATTAAAGTAAAATACCAACTACTAAGTTAGAGTTCATTCTTCCATTGCTCTCCTTCCCCATTTACAAAAAAACACAGAAAAACACATTACTTTTTTTTTTTTTTAGTTTAAGAAAACAAAAGAAAAACACATTACAAAATCAAAACTATATGCTGGTCATATTGTTATATAGCCATGTAGTTATCATTAGTTTTCAAAAAACATTTTCTCCAACTACTACCAACACTCTGGGCTGGCTCAGCTAAACCTCAGGCTTGTTCCCAGTCAAAATGAAGATTACACAGAGCAGCACTCTTCCCACCAAGCGTTACAGAAGACGATCTGGGCAAAAGAGAGTCATGCATGTAGCTGGAGCTGTTATCTTCGTGGGGCTCGCTGGCCCTGGTAGAGTGGTGTGCACATCACACAGCCAGTAGTCAACAGATTTTTATTAAATGAATACAAATATGCAGGCAATAAAAGAGTCACCCATGTAGTTGCATATAAAAGCGGTAACATAACCTCAGAAACCTTCCTGAAATGAACTTATTTCATGAGAAACTCAGATTACCTGTTTCTTTATTCCTCCAGGTGCTACTTTTATTTACCACTCACTTTAATTTTAAATCAGTGTATAAACTTATGAAGGACCCAAAAACCAGTTACACCACCAACCAACCAGTTACCAACCTCCTAGACCCAGTCAAGTAAGAACATCTTACCTTGGTACAATTACACAAGCAACTGGTACAGAGATTCATCATATTTCTCAGGGAAGCAATCCTAGATTCCTCATTGGTCTTACTTTTGAACAGAGTGATACTTTCTCCTGCACACTGCATTAGAGACTATTAATAAAAGAAGGAAAAACCCAAACTCTAGTTAAAATTACAGTTTTGTGATTGCTTTTTAAAGTTTTACTTAGGAAGTAAAATTGTTTTTAGAAGTTATATTTGGCTGGGGCGCCTGGGTGGCTCAATCGATTAACTCTGGCTCAGGTCATGATCCCAGGGTCGGGCTCCTTGTTCAGCAGGGAGCCTGCTTCTCCCTCTACTCCTCCCCATCCCCCTGCTCCTTCAATCTCTTTCTCTGACAAATAAATAAAATCTTAAAAAAAAAAAAAGTTATATTTGGTTATACAGTGTAATTAAAAATCACGGTAACAATTTTTTTAATGACCTATCTCATACCCTGTTATCCTTACAAATCATACCACTGACTGAACTGTACTCAAAGATGAGAAAAGTTTCACACTTAGAGCCTACCTGTATAACACTCATCAAGGATTCTTTAGGACAATCAATCACAGGAAATAAAAAAATTTTTTTAACATCTTATTTGAGAGAGAACAGAGTGAGAGAGCACAAGCAGGGGGAGGGGCACAGGGAGAAGCAGACTTCCTGCTGAGCAGGAAGCCTGACGTGGGACTGGATCCCAGAACCTGGAGATGAAGACCTGTGCTGAAGGCAGACGCCCAACCAACTGAGCCACCCAGGCATCCTACAGGAAAAGCTTTTAAAAGTGCCCATAAAAAATCAGTATTTCTGTTAATAAGATTAAATTTAATGTGATAATATTTCAGTTACTCTGTTTATAGTTGGCTTAAAATAACTGCAAATGTTAAGGAAGGACAGATGTATCATTTCTCTCAGACGGCATAAGTGAAAGAGAAAGAGCTAACCTACATAAAAGTGTTTTTCCAAGCAAGTATATCAATTTTCCCAGGAATATATTTCATTCAAATTTATCCAAAATTTTAATAGAATAAATGTTCATACCTTGGCTTTCTGGAATAGTTCTGATCTATATGCTTCCTCTTCAGCTATTACTCCCACATAACAATAGCAGCCAAGAACACCCACCAAAAGACTTGAACACCGGATAAGCGTTTCTGCATTTGTAGTCTTAAAGTAAAACAAAAAATAAAAAACATACTCATTTCATAAATAACTTTGAGTACTCCACAATTATCTTTTGTAAGAACAAATTCATGTACATATTAAGAAAGTTTAGTTAACGGAGTTAATAGTGGCAGGATTCTGATTATCTCTAGGACACCAAAAGACCCCGCAGAGCTGTGATATCTAGGATTCTCAGGAAAAAAAGAACTATCTCCGAATGGCCAAGTTAGGTATCTCTCTCCTAAGGTGGTGCAGAGTACCGCACACACAGGCCCTTAACATCTGAGGTGGGGGTGGGGGGGAGAAAAAAAAACATGAGTAAAAATCAGATTCATATAAAGAGATATTAAAATGACATTTTGACCTTCTGAAAGCTAAGAACCTTGACTTATTCAGCTTTTTAGACTTCAGAAACCACAGATTTTTCCAAGTAGATACCACATAGCCAATTTTATAAAACTATTTACAAACTTCTAACAGCTACACAGAAAAATAAGATTTTCAGACTGTTTTGTTCCTATACTGCAGGAAATGGTATTTTAGGGGAAAACACAACAGACTGTATTACAAAATGGTTACAACCGTGATCCAGGAGAATGTCAGTTAAGTAAGGATAAAGCACACTTTCTCTTCTCTGGTTCTCTGGGTCATCATCTTTGGCTGAATTCACTCCGCTAAGTAACTTGCAGATTTTATTTTATTCAATAAATATTTTACCATTTACCATGTAACAAGGCATTGTGGAAGATACAAAGATTAATAAAAATATACATGCCGTTTAACAAGTTTATAGCACAGTTTGAGACGTTTGTGTTTAAACATACAAATATCCACAGTACAAGGAAGATGCTAAGTTTCACTTTAAAAAGAAATACTAAATACTATGAAAATTAAAAGATGAATTACCATGGCTGAGATTATCTAAGAAAGGCTTTAGCAGGATTTTGACATGTGGATGATTTGAACACACAGAAATGGGCAGAAAGACATTTACTTCATGTCAAAAGAAAGGAGAGTTTTGGCAAGAGAATAGCACAAAGAGAATTTGTGATCTTAAGAAGGCAAAGGAAATGATTTATGAGAAATTACTAGTGACCTCTAAAATATGGGTGACTGCTATTTCCTCTGTTACATTTGATTAATCACTTCTGCCTCTCCAAGTGTCACCAAAATCTATTACATCAATTTAAATGATGTCCTTTCCTGTTATTGTAACACCTCCCTCCTCTGCACTGAGAGGTTCTTTCTCATCATAGAACCCCTATACTCAAAACCGTTCTTATTCTCCACTAACCGACATATTTAATGTCTACTAGAATTCCTGGTACAAAAGAAACACAAATTATTCTTCTTGGGTTTTCCTTTTTTCATGCTAAGTTTTCCCTATTTATACACATGTACTGTCACTCTGCTTTTTAAATCAAGTTTTTCATCATCCGTAGGGCCCTTTCTGCCTGTTTCTCCTTCCTAACCGTCCACCAAAGTTGAGTCGGAGACAGGCTTAAGTTCTTCTGAAAATCTCACCTCAGATGAGTAGTTATGTAAAAGCTGCTCTGATAAGCCCAGAAGATAGCGATCCAGTGATTCCTTGAGGTTCTGGTGGACAGAAAAGCCTACGGTGGACTGGTGCTTTTCTACAGCACATTCTTTCACAATGGTTAAAAAATCCATCTTGTCAAAAGTTGTCTGAAGAAACAGTTCTTCAACTTCTGAGAATGAAGGCTCTTCTTGATCTTTTTGGTGTTGTTCACTTCAAGAAAGTAAGATCTTAAATTTATAACTGAATGACCAACTGCTTCATCTCCATGTAGCAGCGATATGTTACAAATGAACACATTAATTTAGTGTCTGTGTTATTCACACACTGTTTATACAGTTAATGCATTACTCTTTTAAATGCTTCTCTTCTTTGGAATTGATACCTACCTGCACCAGATTTCATCACGCGGTGAGCCGATTTTATTAATAGATGGATAAAAACATATAGGTTACAATCTCCAAGGCAAATTCAGAAAGTATTAAAAAGAAAACATTAATAACACCAGGCACAAACACTAAGATAAACATTATCTGGAAACATTTTCCTGTTTGCCTGTTGATTTCTCCAAAATGAAGGAGTTTTTCATCCTCTGCCCTCTCCAGGGAGATTAGGAATCTTCATGCCAGTGAGTCATTTTCAGCCACAGTGATAAACATAGGCCTCTTGAGTCAATCAACTAAAATGAGGTTTTTAGATTTATTTTTACTTTCCCTATCCTCCATTACCATTAGTTTGAAAGCTAATAGATTTTACTTGACATACAGAAATGGGTCACGTCTTTAAAGAACTCATTCCTAACCTTCCATCCTAACTTTCCATGCATTCTCTCTTCCAATGGCAAATGTCACAAGCTATATTACACAGCATGAAAGAACAGTTAACTGGATCAAAAATTATTGAATGAAGATTACTATCACTGAATTAAAAGCAGCTTTTCCCAAATAGCCCTAATTGGCTAGTAGGTGTGATTTTTTTTTTTAACTGAACAACTTAGTTCATAATTTTTAAGATGTAGCTACTACTCTGTTATAATTACTACCTTTGTAATTAAAGCCGTATCTTAAAACAACACAGAACTCTATTAGATAACATACCATTCTGGCACTCTTTGGAGAAAATTCATTGCAGCTTTACAATTTTTCATAGTGAGACTCACAAGAATTTTCTCCACTGCAAGATGAGGAAAATTACTACAAAGGAAAAAAAAATCTTCACTTAGAAGAACAAAAACCATTTAAAGCATTCTTTAAACTTAAATACCCATGTCTGGCTGTAAATCCTGACTTCTAAAATCTGGATCCAAAATTAAAATTTCTTTTATCTGTACTGAATTTTTTAACATCTAAAACAAGAACCAAGAAGCAGATATCTTATGTTACTATCATTTTCAATACTTTCTGGCAGCAGACTTGACCGATTTTTAAAAATCATTTCTGAAATAAACGAATTATGAAATTAAAGCAAAAGCACGAGGATCCAAAGGTCTATCCTGCAGTCCTTCGGTCCCACCTACTAGCTGTGGAAAGGTTAAATGGGCAAGCTGATCCCCCTCTCCTGGTGTTTAAGCCTCACTCTGTGTGTTCCCTCCATTAACCGAATACCCGTCACCCAGGACATACTCTCATCATGATTCCAGGATTCCACTGCATCAGATGTATGTTCAGATGAACTGATTCACACAAAATCACAAAGAACACATAAGTGCTCAAAAATTGTAATTCCTATTATGCAGGCACATCCCCCTTATTCTCATTGTCTCAGCAGAGATAAGAACAAAGTAAAAAAACAGAGAACCAAGCACAAAGACGCAGAACAGTGTAAAACAAGGGACTGTTTCGAATCTGGAGTTAGCTCTGAGAAACCCTGCATTACCGCTGTAAAAAGAGCCATCTGGTCTCAAATAACGGAGCATCTCTTCCAACACAAAGAGCAGCACCAAATGAACTTAAGTTACCTGTGAAGAACTGGAGGCAGCTCTGTACCGTCTTCAAAGTCATCCTCTAAATGATAGAGTAAGAGCCATTTCATTATCAATTCCTTTAAAGAACAACTTCTATTTAATTCACACAGACTGTGCTCCACTCCTGTTTTTACAGTTTCTGGAACCACACAGACGGTCGTTGCCAGAGTCAAGCAGCATACTGCAGGACTACAACAAACCAAAAGATGGCCACTGTTACAAATAAACTTTTTTTTTTCAATCCTAAAAGTTCTTTCTTTAACATATTTGCTATGGGTTGATGACTTGCAATAGGTGTCATCATGAGAATAACCAAAAGTAGACTGAGTGTGACAAAAGACTGACAGTTTCACACCCTTGGGTGATAGGATGGAAAAGTCAAGAACGGGAGAAAAACACTGCAAACGGAGACGTGCTACTTAGATATTCCTGCAGGAAAACCAGCACTGCATCCATTTTAAGAGTGACCAGTTCACCTCCCATTTCTTTCCCTCGAGAACAACCTGAATCTCTTTGGCTCAGTTAGTAAAGCTTCTGCCTGATGCTTATGCTCTTTTGCGTAAGTCTCCGATATGCTTCGTGAGTTCATACGAGTCCCTTAGGAGGATTCTAATTTCTTGTTCAATAGCAGATTGAGTTTCTGGACTCAGTGTCCCCAGTCACTGGAGATCATAACTCCAAGCTTTTCCCTCATTCCAAATTTGGTAACTACCCTCTTTGCTAAAAAATAAGCTTCCTAAGGAAGAACGACCTTGTCTATTTTCTTTACCACCATGCTGCTACTAATGCTTAAGATGATGCCTGGCACATGTAAATATAGAGTGAACTTCTATTGACTAAATGAACACAAAAAATTGTGAGAAGTCTGATTACATTTGAGAACTCTCTCTTATAACTGTTTGTAGCACTAAAAAAAAAAATTTATGGATACTGAATAAGTACTTAATATGCAATTAAAGAAAAAATAAATTTAAACATTTAATTCTTTAAAATTTACCTTAGTAATCTCTCTACACTTGAAACTAATTTTTTTTATTTACTTATCAAGACTCCCTAGACAAACAACAAAAACATCTAAAATCGAATTTAACATATTGTTAACTCAAGTTACAAACTATAAAACCGAAAGAAAAGAAAGTATGTATGTCTATATATAAATCTCTTACAATACACAGTTGACTCACCATGAAGGTCTGCAGGCTGACCCAGTAAATAACTTCCAGAATTCTCTATCGACCTCAATTAAACGGCCTTGAATTATAGCTCCAAGTAAACCAAAGTTTTCAGCTTGTATTTGTTCAGAACTTATACCACGAAAGGTAAGAGACCAAATTTTAATCCAGAATTTCAATAAATCTGACTTTTGTGAGACTTCTAGGTTGGATTTCTTCCCTTGACACAATGCAACTTCCGTAAGGCATCGTAACACATACGGCGTGCGCTCCCCATGTCGATGCTGAGGTAGAAGCTGGTATAGTATCATCAGTAATGGTGACAACTCATAGTTAGGTAAACTTGAAGGATATTTTGATATTAACTGGGTTGTGATCTGTAACCTAGATAAAATAAAAGGATAATTAAATTGAAAATTATTCAATTCCATTAACAAACTAAAAGAAAACAAATATATAGACATAGCACCCTTACCATATCCTACAGTATCACCATCATTATTTTCCATACTACTCTCAAACTAAACTGGCTTTTAGTATTTAATCCCTACTTCCTAAAGTGGCAGGAAGAATGACAACTTTCTGGCTAAGTAGGTAAGTTGTCATAGCTCCCTTACACAAAAACTTTAAGGAATAACTAAATTAGGGGCACTTGGCTGGCTCAGTTGGCAGAGCATGTGACTCCTGATCTCAGAATCATAAGTTCAAGCCTCACACTGGGCATGGAGCCTACTTAAAAACAAAACTAAACTACGGGGCGCCTGGGTGGCTCAGTTGTTGAGCGTCTGCCTTGGGCTCAGGGTGTGATCCCGACATTCTGGGATCGAGACCCACATCGGGCTCCTCCGCTAGGAGCCTGCTTCTTCCTCTCCCACTCCCCCTGCTTGTGTTCCCTCTCTCGCTGGCTGTCTCTCCGTCAAATAAATAAAATAAAAATAAAAAAACAAAACTAAACTAAATTAAAATTTTCTGCTTCTGAGTTATTACACCCATCCTTGCTCTTCAGCCACCAGTAATATTCCTCCAAATCAAGAAAACAAACAAAAAAACCAAACAACTGTTTTACCTAAACTTTCAGTTAATTCAGTAAATATCTGCTATGAGTTCTCCAGAACGTGAACTACTCAAGAAGAGGAACTTTATTCATCCTTGTATCTCTCGTGCTTGGCACACAGCACATATTCAATAAATAACCCCTGACTAAATGGAAAAATTGAAGAATCTGAAATAGGTATCCTCCACCATATAAAAGAAACATGAACTTAAGCAACAGCTATCTAAATCAAGATGTTTTCCCCTCAAACTCAAGTTATATTTAAATATGACATCAACACGGTAAAAATCAAGGCACGGGTCACACGAGTTTGACTGTCATCTACAAACTTCTAACTGTCCTTGGGCAAGCTGCTTAACCTTTCCCAGTTTCATTTTCTTTTTGGTATAGCAAACAGGCTGAGCTGGATGAATTCTAAAGATTCCTACCAGATCTAGTATTTTGTGATGTCACAGAACTCCACAATTTATTTAATCATTTAAATAACTGTGCATGCTATACATGGCAAATTTTAAAAAAGGCAACCTCTTTTTTATTCTGTCCAAATTATTCTGTGATTTCTGAATGCCATCTTCAATTTCTTCCTCATCTACTTCTAGTAGAAGGAGCTTTACATGCTAAAATGTCTTTGTGTGGAGACGTAAGCTCAGCGCATTCCATGCCTGCGAGGCGGCCGTCCTCCTCTTTTCCCCGCTAAGCCCAGCTGCTCAGGAAAGGTGGCCCCCTGGCCCAGGCTCCAGCAGATAAACCTTGGTGGCTGATGGCCAGAGGTCCTGGCAGACACCTTCCCCTTCACCAGGGACTGGTTTCAAAGTGGACAACCAACCTAGCTATGGACAGGCCGTTCTACTAGAGGGTTTGTGAGAAAAACTAAATGAGACTAAAATGACACTGGAAGAGAAAACAGTAACATTTTACCAAGGCACAAGATCAAAATCACTCTGTGACTTCTGAAGATGATCTTTTATCACTTCCCAGCCTAATTCTATTTTCTTCTTTTTGCAAGGCGTGCTGTAATCATTAAGTTCTCTTTGGGTGGTAGTGTAAGACTGAGAAATCTCCAAAGATCTAGTATCTTCATTAAAAATCTATAAAATAACAAAAAGAAAATCTTTTTTTTTCTTTTACACTGCTTCTGTTTTCTAATACTTCATGAGGGAAAAAATGTTCCTCCTCAAATGCAGACATAGGAAAGTCACAGAGCAAGAGTAATAAATTATAGAAACACATAAATATGATAACACAGTAACAAACATTTTGCATGACTGTGGTAGCTCTCTAGAAAACAGGTATTACCAAGTAAGTTATTAGTTGTATTTCCCAGAAACATTCACACCAAGGCATCTAAAAGTAAAGCAAAAATCTGTTTTCAATGGGATTAAATTTAAAATTTCTTTTGATAAAAAAGGAGACTATATCATAAATTTACCATTAAGAAAATATCTGACAAGTGAAATTACCCAGGATAGTAACTAAATTTCGGAGAAAAAAAAGTTTTAGTTAAGAAATATTAAGCCAGGGGCGCCTGGGGGCATAGCGGTTAAGCGTCTGCCTTCGGCTCAGGGCGTGATCCCGGCGTTATGGGATCGAGCCCCACATCAGGCTCCTCCGCTATGAGCCTGCTTCTTCCTCTCCCACTCCCCCTGCTTGTGTTCCCTCTCTTGCTGGCTGTCTCTATCTCTGTCAAATAAATAAATAAAATCTTTAAAAAAAAAAAAAGAAATATTAAGCCATCGACTGATAGATGGGTAAACAAAATGTAATACTCAGAACTGAGCGTTACACAGCAATAAAAAGGAATGAACTAGTGATTCATGGCACAACATGGATGAACCTTGAAAACACTGTGCTATGTCAAAGCAGCAGACAAAAAAGACTACATGCTATTTCATTCCATTTATAGGAAATGTCCAAAGAAGGCAAACTTATAGATTTGTCTCTATAAGACAGAAAAGTAGATTATTGGTTGGTTGCTAAAGACTGGAAAAGCAGGGAACTGGGACTGACTGCTAATAGGTACAGAGTCTGTTTTGGGGGTGACGGAAATATTCAGGAATGAGATTCTAGTGGTGATGCTTGCAGAACACAGTGAAAATACTAAAGCCACTGAACCGTACACTTCAAAACAGTGAATTTTAGGGCGCCTGGGTTAAGCATCTGCCTTCAGCTCAGGTCAATGATCTCAGGGTCCTGGGATTGAGTCCCGCGTCAGGCTCTCACTCAGCAGGGAGCCTGCTTCTTCCTCTACCCTTCCCCATGCTTGTTCTCTCTCTCTCAGATAAATAAATCTTAGAAATAAATAAATAAATAAATAAATAAATAAATAAATAAAACTGAATTTTATGCTACGTGATTTCTAACTCAGTAGGGAAAAAATTGAAAAAACAAGAAACATTAGGGTTAGGATAATCTGATTTCCTATAGACCATCTTTTAAGAATAGAGTTCAGGGATGCCTGGGTGGCTCAGTCAGTTAAGTAGCTGCCTTCAGCTCACGTCATGATCCCAGGCTCCATGCCCAGCGGGGAGCCTGCTTCTCCCTGCCGCTCCCCCCTGCTTGTGCTCACTCGCTCACTCTCTCTGACAAATAAATAAATAAAATCTTAAAAAAAAAAAAAAAAAAAAGAATGAAGAGTTCATCACTAGTTTTCACTAAGTTCATATGTGCAAAATAGTTACAGTGTCAGAACAGCAATTCCAAATACAGTTTTGAAAGGAACTGTTAGATAAAGTAATTTTACAAGGCCTTTTATCAGAACACACGTTTAAAAAAACCAGTAAAACGGACACTAATGGAAAACTTCAAAATGTGACAAGACCTACTATACCTGGTGACAAATATCTGCCATCAACTCAATCAAGTTTTCCTTGACAGCAACATTACGAGATCCTGAAGAATATTTCCCTCTGCTTCCTATATGACTGATCTCGTTAATTAGCAGATCATATAAGTTATACAAGATACTTTTCCATTTACTTGATTCATAAGCACCTGCAATTCAAAAGATCAAAATATAGTTTACATATACACTCCATTTGCACTGCCAACTCTCATAGAACCACTCAGCTCTTAAGGTGGAAACTGGTCCAACCGTCCATTCCGTTCTAGTGCCTCTTCAGACAATATCCTTGCCGGCTCTACTTTGTAAGAGTGTCCGGCTCACACTCAGTTCCCTGTATTTGTTATAAAAATTCTTCTATAATCTGATCTAACTTTCTCTAATCAACTCCACCAAAATCCCAATCAAACCTTACTTTCTTCTCTCTCCTGAGGCAAATATGTCCCATCATTTACATGAGGACCAAGTTTTCTGTATGTCATTAAGACAAAAACATTACTAGTTCCTTTACTGTACAAACAACATGTTACTTAGACTTCTCCTCATTCCAGTCACCTGTCCCCAAACACACTCCAGTTCATTTATGTCCCTCCTGAAATGGCAACTCTACAAAATCTGGTGGACATGATACACCCACCGTGATCTGACCAGTATAGGTAACAAAGGAGCTACTACTTCACACAGACAACCATAAATCTATTAGTGTAGCCTAAAACTACATGAGTGTTTCTGGCAGACGCATCATCCTGCCAATTTTCAATTCATCTGAAATATACAGTTAACTAATGAACATCTCATGTCATCTCCTCAGTAAGCCTGATCTTCATCCTGACGAGAGCTGTGTGAAAGACGAAACCCTAAGAAAATCCACCATTCTTTGGCCTACAGTGGTTTCATGGGCTACGAATACATCTAACTTTACATATGAGAAGAGCCCATTAAACATAGCGACTTTAGAAAAAAATTGGCTATCACGGTTTTCCTCCATTTCAGCTGCTATTTCTCAGTGTAGCTTGATTTCCTAACAAGGCCTTAAACTAGCCATAATGAATTTGCCCAAAGGCTAGTACAGACCCAAAGATAAACACAGTATGCACCTGAGGGAACCCATTCAGTTCCAGTTTCACCCAATAAAATTCCTGTCCACTGAGTGAAGCTACATCATCTAAGATTTTTTTAAAGATTTTTTTAAATTGAGGTATAAATGACACACAACACTGATTTCAAGCGTACAACGTAATTATTTGGTATTGTATACATTGTGAAGTGATCACAATGCCTCTGGTTAAGACACCTTAAGCAGTTACAAAAAAAAAAGTTTTTCTTTGTGATGAGAACTTTTAAGATCTACTCTCTTTGCCACTTTCAAATATGCGCTACATCCTAACAAGCGACACTGTCTTGGTGAAAGACAGACGTAAAGGTATCAAGGGAGGAGAAGTCACTCGTTTCTGGTTTTCCCAGCAAACAGGGCCTGGATTAAGTACGCGGCTGAAGGCACTGTGGACACATCTTCTGAGGAACTGACTCATCTATCTGTTTGCAGTCCACATTTACCTGCTTTACCTCCTATTAGAAGCAGTATGTAGACACACAAGACGCTGCCTTCTCTAAACTCTGTTACACTCCGGTCTGTGTAATCCCTTTCGGCACCAAATTATTGCTGCATAATCAGCTCCTTGAGGGAACCGTGTCTCTGATCTGTGTTGCTCATAATACTTACAAACGCACTACACAAACGGCAGGGCGTTGCAGGGTTCGCTACCACAATTTCAAATTCTAAAAAAAGTGTGAGAAACATCCTCAAGACTAATATCATTACCAAGCACAGGAACCCAGAGGAAGGTCATAACCTCCTACGAAATTCAAATTTCATGTTCCAATGAAGAAGAAAATCCAAAACAGCAAAAACTTTTATACCTTTTTCTTGGGTTTTGGCTCCCTTTGGATGATGCACATAAACTTGCAGTTGAAATAACTCAATAATTACTTCTTTTAAGGAATCGTTAAGTCTATGTTGGGTCCAAATATAAAGCAAGGTAGGAAGAATTTCATCTCCTAGTTGACACACTCGAATTCGAAAGTTTACAGCCAAAGTCTTGAGGAAGATAATAAACGCTGCTAAGATGTGATTTAGACCTGCAGAGCTCTTCTCCTGTCTGTCACAGAAAACAAACAGACTCAGCTTGGTGTAATGGCAGAAAAATGAAAACTGAAGGCAGTTATGAAGTTGCATGCTGAAAAGAAAAAAAATATCTAATCTTCAAGTAACAGTAGCCTTAGTTTCAGAACTATTCAGAAAAAAAAAAAAATTCTGAATAGGACTACAGAGCAACAAACAGAACAGCTCTTATTTGGTGCTGAGACATCCCGCCAGCTCTCCACCCCAAAACACTGTGCAAAATGGTACAAAACGGATTTGTAATACCACTATTTATACAATGCTTCACATGACAGACTGGGTAATGTCACACAGATATAAAATATTAATACTTCCAAAATATATTCCAATTTTTTTTCTTAGTATATCTATCTTCAAAAATGGGGAAAATGAAACTACTTAAGAGAATATTTAGTTTTTCCTGTCACTAGAAAAGCAACACTGATCTTCCATTTAACATCATTTTCATGTTCTGTCTGCCTTTGGATACTCAGAAAGTGGTAGAACTGACACTTTCTTTTGGAATTTACTAATTCTACTATAATGGGCCAGTTTTTTTTTTTTTTAATTGGTAACAGTTTTAGTTACTGGATCTAAAGCACTGTCTTGCAAGAAGATCAAGCGGCTTTTCAATACAAAACAAAAAGAGATTAGATTACCTTGCATGCTGAATAGCCTTGGAAAAGAAATCCAAAAATTTGGCATTTAATCCATCGGTTTGTGAACAGCATCCTTTGGTCACAGCATGAATTATTCTAGCCACTAAAACTCTATTAATGTCTTGTGCAGGTTTAAGGTACAGACCAAAGTACACAGAGAACAATTCTTTAAAAAACAAACAAAAAACACATTAGTTATTAAAAAGAAAACTATCAAAGCATTTACCTTAAAGGTCCTGATTTAATTTAAATTTCGACATTCCGGGCCACATGGGTGGCTCAGCCAGGTGTCCAACTCTTGGTTTCGGCTGAGGTCATGATCTCGGCATCCTGGGACTGAGCCACGTATCAGGGTTTGCACTCAGCGAGGAGTCTGCTTGATATTTCCTACTCCTCTCTGTCTCTTCTCTCTGCCCGCCCCACCCCACGCTGGCTCACTTGCTTTCTAAATAAATAAATTAAAAAAAAAATTCCAATAATCCCATATAGAGAAAAAGATTTAAAATTATACTAATTTACATTTATTAAGGTAAAGTTATCACATCAATATTTGATTTTACTTCATATAAACTGCTGTCAAGAGAGGAACAACTTTTGGTCAAGTATGTGCAGCCAGCCCTCAGACAAGCTGCTTAATTTCTCTATATCTGTGTCCCTTTCTCTAGGTCTAACAGAGCATGTGACACAGTGCACACACCACTGCTCTGCCCTGAGGCGGTCTGATTAACAACAAGTGTAAAATATATCAAGAACGCTGTCAAGGGGCTGAGATTTTACTCTACTATTAACCTAAGGAATCGGAATGCCAGTTTCATGGATTCTGGCAGAAGACACACTATTCCTGAGCGAGTACCTCCCTTTTTGCATAAATTCCTCAATCCCCAAGGCAACATGAAAAGGGTCAGGTGACACGGGTGCAAGCTTCTGTAACACACAGGCGGCAAGCAAACCTGTCCTTTGCTCTGAGGAAACTATCACCTCTGACACCATCTTGACTACACACACATACTTAAAACAAGTCAGGAATAAAGCAGGCACGGTCCGCTCATAAGACACGCAGAAACGTTGAGATGCACTGAGTCATCTCCCAGAACCAGGAAAACTCCAACTGCCGATACAGGATTTGCTCCCCTTAGAGATAAAGAGAGAGTCCCTGGCTGGTAAAGTCAGTGAGAATAACACTTCTGGGTAACTTCCTTTTCAGCTGTATCACATAATTCTGCAGAAATAATTTAAAATCAGATTTCGAATACAAAAGAATAAGGACAATATAAATACCTCAAACATTGTAGTTAGGAAAATGATTGTTCAAATGATTCCTATCATATCTGACATTAATTTATACAACTCTGCATCAGTGCTTCCCCAAGTTCTGTCATTACAATTCCTAAATGATTAAAAACTATGAGTTAATACACACAAATGTGGAAACAAGAAAACAGGAGCGGGGGGTGCCTGGGTGGTGCAGATTATGCTCTCAGGGTCCTGGGATCCAACCCGCATCAGGCTCAGCACTCAGTGGGGCACGTGCTTGTCCCTCTCCCTCTCCTTTGGCCCTCCCCCTGACTACTGCTCTCTCTCTCTCTCTCAAATAAATAAAATCTTAACAAAGAAAAAGAAAACAGGAGTGGTTATCTGATCATTTCCCTCTTATTATCTGGTAGGAACAGAGAAGTGAAATGAGAATACCAACAGTCTTCGATTAAAGCTCAAGCTTTAGGACTTTTGTTAGTTGGGGGAAGTGATCCCAATTCTCACAGAATCCCGCATACTATCCTAGTAAGTGGTTTAAAAAATTGGCTTAAGACATTCAATGAAAGTCTCAGAAGTGCAGAGTTCAACTTCTTCAAAAAAAAAAAAAAAAAAGGCTGTGGTACATGCCTCCAGGTGAATTTACTTCCCCTATGAATTCAACAACAACAAAAAAGCTCAAAGGACAATGAAGGAACATGGTAGTAAAAAGGGCTTCTGGAGTTAATAAAATTCAATTAACTGTAGACTCCTTGGGACTTTATACATAAACAATCATGCTACCTGCAAACAGGAACAGTTTTCTTTCTTCCTTTCCAATCTGGATGCCTTTCATTTCCTCTCCTTGCCTAGCTCCCTGGCTAGAACCTCCAGTCGAGTGTTGAATAGGAGTGGTGAGAGCAGACATCCTTGTCCTGTTTCCAACTTCTTTTACGAAAGGTTTTAAATCATGGATTCGATTTCTGTAATAGCTACGGAACGATTCAGATGACCCATTTCATACTGGGTAAGTTCTGACAGGGAGGCGTTTTAAGGAGCTGGCCCATGAAAATTCAGTGGTCAAACTGACGTGCACACAGTTGTGCAGAGCATGCTCTTAACACTCTTCTAATACCTGCAAGATGGCAATTAGCTCCATTTCCTTCCCACTCTCAGCAATTTGTGTCCTCTTTTTTATCGTAGTCACTTTTACTAGCAGTTCTACATTTGAGTAATGTTTTCAAAGAATCAGCTTTCTATTTCATTAAATGTTCTCTTGTTTTTGTTTTCAATTTCAGTGATTTCTGCTCTTCTCTTTGTTTCGAAGTTTTTGGTTTTTTCTAGTTTCTTGAGATGGAAGCTAAGATTATTGACTTGAGATTTTTCCCTCTTTTGTAATGTAGCCAGTTAATGCTATAAATTACCCTGCCATATAACTTTAGCTGCATTCTACAAATTCTGACATGTTGTATTTTTTCATTTTCATCCAGTTCCAAGTATACTTTGATTTCCTTTGAGACTTTTTCTTTGACCCATGAATTGAGAAGTGTCACTGATTTTCACGGAAGTACTACGAAGGACACAGGGACTATGGTGGAAATAAAGAGAACAAATTTAGAAAGGGCAATCTGAAAATGGCAGTGACATTTAGGACAAGACCTGCAGGAGGAGAAGAAAGCAGCCATACGAAGGGGAGCCCCTGACAAGAGAAGGACAAGTGCCACAGGGAGGAAAGGGCTTGCACTGTGGAAACAGAGGGCATGACATGATCCATAGCAGTGTCTGAAGGAAATACTAGAACTCTTATTTTTTAAATTAAAATTAATTACAAATAAAAATCAACCTTTAGGGGCACCTGGGTGGCTCCGTCAGTTGAGCGTCTGCCTTCGTTCAGGTCAGGTCATGATCTCAGTGTCCTGGGATGGAGCCCTGTGTTGGGTTCCCTGCTCAGCACGGGGTCTGCTTCTCCCTCTCCCTCTCTCTCTCCCTCTGTGCCTCCCCCGGCTTGTGAACATGAGCACACACCCATACTCTCTTTCTCTCTCTCTCTCAAATAAATAAAATCTTTTTTAAAAAATCAAGCTTTACTGACATTTAATATAGAAATCAACAACGGCCACTTTGGAAGACAGCTCTGGCAGCTTCTTACAAAACTAAACATACTTTTACCATACAATCCAGCAATCACACTTTTACCCAAATGAGTTGAAAACTTAATCTGTACATGGATGTTTACAGCGGCTTTATTCATAACTGCCAAAATTTGGAAGCAATCAAGATGTCCTTCAGTAAATGAACGCATAATTAAACTGTGATACATGCAGACAATGAAATATTTGGTGCTAAAAAGAAATCAGCTATCAAGCCACAAAAAAATCATGGAGGAACTTGAAACGCATATTACTAAGTAAAAGAAGCCCATGTGGAAAGACTACATATTGTATGATGCCAACTATATGACATTCTGCAAAAGGCAAAATTAGATTGTAAAAAGATCACTGGTTGCTAGGGATCAGTAGGAGGGGAAGGATGAATAGGCAGAACACAGAGGACTTCTACAGCAGTGAAACTATTCTCTATGATGCTATAAAGGTAAATATATGTTACTGAACATTTGTCAAAATCTATAGAAAGTACAACATCAAGAGTGATCCCAGTGTAAACTCTGAACTTTGGGTGAGATGAGGTGTCAACGTAGGTTCACTCTGGTGCAGGATGCTGAGAGCAGACAAAGCTATACATGTGTAACGGGGGTATATGGGAACTCCCCACTTCCTGCTCAATTCTGCTAGGAACCTGAAATTGCTCTAAAAAATAAAGTGTGTTTTTAAGAAAATGTCCGGAAGCCACTGGGTTAGAGAATCTGAATAAAGGCCACTGTAGCTAGAACACAGAAATCCATAGGATGGGGGTGGCTCTTAGTTACGGTCAGATAGGTAGGCAGAAGCAAAATTACCCAGTGCTTCCAAGGCCTAGAAAAGGAGTCCATATTTTATCCTAGTTACACAGGAAAGCCACTAAAGGTTTTTAATATTTCTTCCTTCCTACCTTATTAGAAAAACTACCTTCTTCCTTGGGAGAATCCTAGGGCTCTTTCTTTGCAACCCCTTATTCTCAGAAAACACAGAGGGGCACCTGGGTGGCTCAGCTGGTTAAGCATCTGACTCTTGATTTCGGCTCAGGTCACAATCTCAGGGTGGTGGGATCAAGCCCTGCGTAGGGTTCCGCACTGGGCGAGGAGCTTGCCTAGGATTCTCTCTCCCTCTCCCTTTACTTCCACCCCCTAACCCCGCTCCTATGCGCACATGCTCTAAAAAATTAGAAATAAATTTAAAAAAATTTTTTAAAGAAAACACAGATAGTCTATTTTCCTGTGTATTCAACCACTCTCTCTCCATGGACTCCGTCCCATTACATTTATATACACTCCAGTCACTCCCATCTTTAAGAGGATCCCTCTTTCCCCTACAACCAAAGCTTTTGAAAAGTGCTTATTTGCTATAGTCCTTTTCCTCACTTGTGACTCATGCTTTCACACCAGTCTGTTACACAACTGAACACCATCAACCAGCAGACTCTAACTGCCACATATAGAATAATTCACCCAACAACAACAAATACACATTCTTTTCAAATGCATATGAAGTACTCACCAAGTCAGACCTTATTCTGGGTCATAAAAGAAATCCTAACAATTATAAATAACTTAGATTATAAAAACTATGTTCTCTGACTATAATGTAACTAGACTGAAAACTATAAAAGGGAAAACAAAACAAAAAAAACAGGAAAAGACCCCCAAACAACTGGAAATTAAACAACACACTTCCAAATAATCCAGAGGTTAAAGAATTCTCAAGAAAAACTAGAACATATTTTAAACTGAAGAAAAATGAAAATACGACATTGTCAAAATGTGTGATATGACAAAGCAGTGTTTAGAGAAAATTGTATTAAATGCACTTATGAGGGAAGAAGCTCTCAAATCAATGACCTAAGCTTTTATCTTAAGAAACTAGAGAACAAATTAAACCCAAAATAAGCATAAGGAAAGAAATAATAACCAGATGAGAAATCAATAATAAAAGAGGCAATACCACTAGAGAGCCTACATACATTAAAAGGATAAAAAGCCAGTAACATCTGAGAAGAACTTTACGCTCCCACATTCAACAGCTTAGAAAAAAATGTACAAATTCTTAACCAAATTGCCAAAGCTAACTGAAAAAAAATAAACTAAATATTCCTATATCTATTAAAGAAACTGAATTCATAGTTAAAAACTTTCAACCACCACCTCCAAATTCAATCTAGTAATATATAAAAAGGATAATACATAATGCCCTAGTGGGGTATATCCCGGGAACACAAGGTTGACTTAACCTATGAAAAATTCATCAGTGTAAGCCATCCTATCAAGAGACTAAAGAAAAACCCAGAGGATTATCTGAACAGGTGAAGAAAGAAATTTAACAAAATTCAACATCCATTCATGATTAAAAACCATGAGCAACTAGAAACTGAAAGGAAAGTTGTCAACCCATACTGACAGCTAATATCATGCTTAATGGTTAAATAATGAATGCTTCTCCCTAAAACCAAGAATAAAACAGGGTGTGCTCTTGACCACTCCCATTCAAAATTATACTGGAGGAAAAACTACAAAACTCTAGAAGAAAACATAGAGGAAAAGTTTTATGATGTTGGATTTGTTAATGATCTCTTGGAAATGATACCAAAGCCAAAGGCAACAACAACAAAAAAATGTATAGATTACTTGTACTTATCAAATTTAAAATTTTTATGTATCAAAAGACACTATCATAAGAGTTAAAGGCAACCCATGAAATGCAAGAAAATATCTGCAAACCATATATCTGATAAGGGGTAAATATACAGAGTATATAAATAACTCCTACATTTCAACAACAACAAAACAACCCAATTAAAAATGGGGTAAAAGGTGTGACTACGGGCGCCTGGGTGGCTC
Organism: Ursus maritimus; assembly: GCF_017311325.1. Classification (NCBI taxonomy): domain Eukaryota; kingdom Metazoa; phylum Chordata; class Mammalia; order Carnivora; family Ursidae; genus Ursus; species Ursus maritimus. The sequence goes on from NW_024424008.1 coordinate 58,108,421, forward strand.
AGCTGGTTAAGCATCTGCCTTTGGCTCAGGTCATGATCCCAGGGTCCTGGGACTGACGCGCACATCTGGGTCCCTGTTCCATGGGAAGCCTGCTTCTCCCTTTGCCTCTGCCTCTCTCATATGAATAAATAAATAAAATCTCCAAAAAAAAAATACGAATACTTTCCCAAAGATGATATGCAAATGACCAGTTACCGTACAAAAACTTCAACATCACTAGTCATTAAGGAAATGCAGATCAAAACCCCAATGAGATACTACTTCACACACATTCACATTAGGACGGCTGATATCAACACCAGAAAAAGAGTAAGTGTCATAAGGACGTGGAGAAACTGGAACACCTGTGATTGCTGGTGCGTCCATAAAACGTGTAAAGGGATGCAGATCTTTGGAAAACAGTTTGGTGGTTCCTTAATAAATTAAACACAGAATTACTCTACGATGCAGCAATTCCACCTCTGGATAAATACCCAAAATAACTGAAAGGAAGGACTCCAAGAGCTATGTGTACACTCATGTTCCCAACAGTATTATTCATAATGGCCACAAGGTAGAAACCACTCAAGCGTCCAATGACAGATGAATGGATCGACAAAGACAGTATACATACAACTCAGTCTTAAAAAGGAAGTCAACTCAGAGATGTGGTACAACATGGATGAACAGTGAAGACACGGGTGAAATGAGTAAAATGAGACATTCACAAAAGGGCAAATACTGTTATGACTTCACTTACAGGAGGAAGCCAGAGTAGTCAAACTCATAGATACAGAAAGCAGAATGTTTGTCAAGGGCTGTGGGAAGGGGAAAGGAAGTTGCTGTTTAAGTTCGGGGAGATGAACAGGTGTTGGAAGTGGAAGGTGATGGTTGCACAACAATGTGGATATACTTAATGCCACTGAATTTTATATTTAAAAATGGTTAAAATGGTAAATTTTATCTCATGTACATTTCACCATTTAAACAAATCATACTGAAGGTCCCCAATATAATACAGCAGAAAAAAATAAGTGAAAGTCATATGGCTCAGAAATGAAAGGAAAAAATGCAGATAATATAGGACTATCTAAAGAGAAAACCCGACAGAAGATACAAACGAGCTCCTAAATTTAATACGTGATTTTAGCAAGGTCCCAGGACACAACATTTATAACACAAAAACCACCTGTATGATAGCAATGAATATGGAAATTGAAAATTTTAAAACTACACAATTTACAACCTACTGCAATATAAATCTAATAAAAACATATAAATTCTGTATGCTAAGAATCATAAAACACTGATTTCTTTAAGTCAAAAAAGACCTAAACAGAGATATATCATGTTCACAGACTGCAAGACTCCATGTGGTTATGAAGTCTGCTCTTCCTGTCTTGTACAGATGGAGGTTTCTGTGATCTGTCCTGCATGACCGACCACCCCGACCTGCACATGCGCAGGGAGGTTAAAGAATGTTGTCTGTGAGACTTGTGCTGCGTAAGTGACATTGGGAGCTGGCCTCCAGGTCAGAATTGGCCTTTCTGGTCTGGACACCAAGAGCTATAAATTTTGCCTTACACTCCGGCTCCAGGCTGGGCTGTTCCCCTACCCCCAGTGGAATCTGGGAAAGGAAGAAAACACACCTAGCCCAGGATCCTTGAATATGTAAAGATATGATAATATAGGAATGTGACTAGCTCCAAACTGCACGTAGGCAAACAAATGTTTAACTCCAAACTGTCCTCTGCCCTACAAATATAGCCCTTACGGGGATGGTCAGCTGGAAGTCTCACCTGTGAGGACGATGCTCCTCCCAGGCCTCTCAATCTCGACTCCTGCCTGGGCGTCTCCATGGGGCTTTCCCAGCTAATGAGGTTGGATGTTATAAGTACCCGATTTGATGTAACTCTGTCTTATTCTCCTTTACTGCTTAGTATTGCCCTCATCTATGCATAGATTTTCCTTCTCTTCTTTACGTTTCTATTAGATTTTCATAATATCAATAAAGTTTTTTTTCCCCTTAGAAACTGAGAATATGGCTGCTGTGAATCTTTCCTTTAGAACACTTCCTTAACTGTTCAATAGATTCACTGCAATCCCTACCAAAATTCCAGCAGAGCTTTTTGTAGAAATCAATAAGCTAATTCTAAACTTCATATGAAAATTTGGCTTGGCCTCAGGGCATCTTCTTACCTCACTCTAAACTCTCCCTCTAGACAGTCTTATCTCTAACTGTGGGTTCCATCAATACCTCTACCAAATATGTATTCTGAACATAAACTTCACTTCTTGGGCACAGTCCTCATTACGGAATCGAGTTTCAGAGAAGGGAGCTAACTAGAAAAATAATTCAACCAAAGGGCCGATTATGAGAAGTTAACAATATGCTCAAAAATAAAAAGATAATTTCAGAAAACATGTCAGATGATGGAACCATAGTAAGGAGACAACAGCAAGGATTGCTTTTGTTTCAGTGAGACCCGTGGTTAGTAAAATATGCAAACCTGAATATTTAGGATGAACCATGGTGGTGAGAGATGTGTCACAGTGCCTGGATATCACTAGCCTATTCTCTACTAAACTTGTTGTGAGGGTCAAGTTTGGGACACACCTTTGCTCACGCTTAGAACAACAACAAAGGCCTGAGATGAAACCTAAGAAATTAATACAACAGCTAGGAAGGCTTTCAGTCATGTGGGAACAGCAGAATATACTGCAGGGCGCTGATTTTGTCAGTTTTACCATCCATGTATATCTTGTTTTGAAATGAGAGACTGACAATAAACAACACAGACAAGTGTCTTTTCATTTCATTAGCACAATTTTTCTTACTTTCCATGAAAAACACTGAGCTTCTAGATTTTCAGAGGTGATTGTATTAGAAGACTTTGACATATGGCTCAGAGTTACTTCATCAAGGCCAAATCCCATTTTCACCCATTGAACGCAATCAGACAGAAATGCTCCACCTCTGAAATCAATAAACTCAAATGTTTCAGTCTCCGACCATAACTTCCTTCCTTTGTGGTCTCTCAGTACCTTTCACCTAGAAATAAAAAACACTAGATTCCTCCCTGACACCCACTCTACTTATGTTATAGTCCCTGGGTCCTAACATCCTACTCTACTATTTTTGACCCCTATTACCTTGTAAGTGACCTGCTAAATGCCTAATCCAAAGGATAGGTTTGTGTTTTATCATTTCTACCACACTTAAAATGCCATACCCCTCCCAACCGGAAACTGCTGCTTTCACTTTTACAACACTTCATCTCCTTCTTGGTTTTCTTCTTTGTCTTTTAATCAGGGTGGTTTAGGTGTCACTGATCTGGAAACTCACTACGCCCATAGCTATATTGTAGTGCACTGTAGTTTTTGGTTTACTCGTTTTCTCCACCACTGGCCTGTCAAGTACTCGAGAACAGGGATGGCTTCTTCCAATCGTGTCATTCCAGTTCTGGTAGAGACAATCACTTAAGAAGTCCATAATAAAGGAAACTAAGGGCTGGATTCTGTAACTATTTAATTTTCCTAAGGTACTGTTAAACTGCAGTCACTTGGAGGATACAGATTCTGATTGATCTTTTGGTGACATTTCATTTCACAGAAAAATCTCACAAATAACAAACTTCAAAACATACCTAGCCACTGTTGCTGAGATATTTCACACCAATATTTCCTCACTGAGAGAATGTCCTTGAGCAGAATGTTGCTACAATCCGCTCCATAAACGGGACCATTAGATGAATCTTTCACTGTATCCATGATATAATTCAAGAGTTCTTGACATTTTAGTCTGGGTGCTCCTATTTAAAAATAAACAAATAAATGAAAACATATAAATCTTAAGAAACATAAGAACACTTAGAATTCCATCTATATAAATAATTCCATAGGGGACATTACTATTAACTAATCTCTTTCTCATAGAGCAGGGATTAGCAAACCATGGCCTGTGGGCAAAACGCAGCCAGCTGCCTGTTCCTAGAACTGAAGTTTTCCTGAGCAACAGTAGTGTCCGTTCATTGACATACTAAGGCTACTTTCATGCTACAACAGCAGAGCTGAGTAACTGATACAGAAACTATACAGCCTGGAAAGTCAAAAACATTGACTGTCTGGTCTCTTTACAGAACAAGTCTGCCGATCCCTACGGGAATATATAGCAAAAACAATAATTCACAATTTCTGGCACTAGACCTAAAATGATCCAAAGTTTCTTGGTACTTTTTACAAAGAATGAATTCATTAGAATAACCTAAGATTGTAGGGAGGATGGGGCACCTGGGTGGCTCAGTCACTCAAGCATCTGCCTTCGGCTCAGATCAGGATCCCAGAGTCCTGCTCGGCAGGACTGCTTGTCCCTCTCCCTCTGCTCCCCGCCCCCAACTCATGCACTCTTTCTCTCAAATAAATAAATAAATAATCTTAAAAAAAAAAAAAAAAAGATTGTAAGGAGGATATTTGGCTTTGAAAAACCAAATTACTTTCAATTCATACAAAAGCATTTGTAGCATATAAATATTCAAGGCTGTAATATTTCCAGCAAATCACACTGATGTTGCAGCTAATACTGTATTTCAAAATTAACAATCTTAAAACAGCATATAACGTTTTTTGTTATAAGTTGTGAGCAGATCGCAAATCATATATATATATGATTATATTCTAGTTTAGCCGTTTCTTATGAGGAGTTTAGTGTTTTCTTATCAAACTATAGTAAATAAACACTGACATAACCATATATCATTTTTACTTGTGGCTTATATCAAACTTTCAGGCATCTGACCAATGATGAAATGCACAACCACATGTTCCTCTGCTGTAATGCCCGGTGCCCCCTCTCTTAGAGTCCTTGTAACATTCTTTAAACTGTAATATCTACTATATTATAACATCCCTAAGGAATTAATTAAACCCTATATGGCAACAGAGCCCAGTAACTGTCCTAAATAGTATTTGCTTAAATTAATGTCACGATAAAATCATATTTCCCTATGGTCTTAATCTCAACAAATTTCCTTCCTCCGCCAATTTGAGAAAGGTTTCAAGAATTATGCTGACATTCTTTTCTAAGGAAATCTGCCTCCAAAGGACAACTAAGTTGGCTAAAGGGAATTTAAGGAACCTCATAAAACTTAACATTTTACAAAGCTGGGCTTTCTACCCTCTAGGCTCCCTCTGTGCTTCGTGCAGAAGCAGACAAATGCCTACATAAAAGAACGAACAATATTTGCCTATTGGTTCCTTCCCAGCTGTCTTTTTCGAATTTGTTTCTTTCATCATACCTTGAATACCAATGCTACATAAAACTGGACATGTGTTTAAATTCCCAACAACTCCCCTACTCTTTGAAAAACATAAAGTGAGATGACATGATAGTAACACTCTGATTTTGTTCTGAGATTAAAGATGTTTCAATTACAAAGTCAAACTTGAAAGAAAAGGAAGCCTCAAATAAAAACACAACTTTTCAACCATTTAAATAATCTTACATTGATAACTTCATCTACTCATTCCTGTTTTCCAATGTGATCTCCACTTTTAATTTTGCGAATGAAGGTTTTTTCACCATAAAGCAAAACTATACACTGCAAACTTCTGTGGCGGGCTACAAATGGGCTTGGGTATCTTTCTCTCAAGAACTCTATAAGTACATATTAAAATCTGTTAAGAACCCAATGTTAGTAGCCAAGAGAACAAATTTTAATAAGAGCAGAGCTATCACTCAGGGCAAAAGCAGGTGCAGAGTATTTCTGTGTAGCTATCCTCTGTCTCCGCTGGAGCCCCTGGCCCAGGCTTGCCACTATCCACACAAACTGGCACCTCAGAGCTGGAAAATGAAATTGCTGCTAAACCATTGCTTTTTTTTTTTTTTTTTTTTTAAACCATTGCTTTTTAGACTCAACTCTCATACCACTATCCCGACGTATCATTCACTAACCATCTGTATCCTTCAACTTAATAATGTTCACTGACACTGGGCTTTTCTAATTCATTTTATTCAGTTTTTTATTTCAATTCCAGTATAGTTACCATATAGGGTTATATTACTTTCACATGTCCAATATAATAATTCAATGGCTTTTCTGATTCTTAAACTAAAGTTGGTATCACAAAGCCACATCTTAATGTGTGAAGAGTAAAAAAAAGTTTGAGTCCAAGAGTCCCTAAACAAACATTTCTACTTCTGGCTTTCAGCGTTGTATGAAGCCCATTTCCTTATGTAAGCTTACTGGAATCCTGCACTTTGGGTCAAAAATATCAACTCTTTAAAATATCCACTGCACCAGTTCAAAATGGGAAATGTGTGGCTCATCAGGAGTAAAAATTTCTACTCAACAGTAAGCATAGTGTTAGTTAAGAGGGTGGGTTTTGACTGCCAAGAAAGCTAATGTGATCTCAAAATGAATTAGTAAAAGTATAGCATAAAAGATATGCAAGTCCTGCTCCACTCTGTACCAATCAGAATATAGCTATAATTGAGTCCTACACTTTGAGATATAATTAAACCGAAGAAAATTCAGAAGAGAGTGACACAAAACTAGGTCATATGAGCTGAAGGAAGTATATCTGTTTAGCTTAGAGAAGAGGACTCAGAGGAAATGTCACAGCTAACTTCGAATACCTCAAAGGATATCATTCTGAAAAAACTTTATCAGGATTTTTCTGCATTATCTCAGAAGGCAGAAGCAGTAAGGAGGACAGGTTTCAGTACTATTAAAGCTATTCAAAGATAGAAAAAAAAGCCTTAAAAGTATGTTTGATCATTAAGGCTAAATGCTAGGAACACAAAGAAGGGATCCAAGAGAATGGGTAGTTGGAATACTAATTTTTAATCCTTCCAACCTAGAGACTATCATTACGTGCCTGCACAAATTCCTCCAAATATTTGAACCGATCATATATTAAAAACCATTATATGTACTAGAAATTAGAGTTAGCACTCAACTTTTACCTCACCATTTTCCAACCAAACTCACGCAACAATAACCTTTTAAACCAGCTCCTTATAATAAATAACAGCACTTACTTTTATTTGCACATTTGATGAAGTACTTGACCAAACTACTGATTTCTTGCATCTTTTTCTGCCTAGTGGCTTGTGTTGAGGCTGATACACTTGGTTTCGCTGTTCGCAGACATTCTGTTTCTTTCTGAACATATTTCTGTAAAAATCTTCAAGAAAACAAAGAATTTCAGAAACTTATTAAATGCTTAAATTATTACAACATTTGAAAAATGCTTTACACCATCATAAAGAGAATCTCTTAGGCCACAATGCTGTGATCAATGTACCAGCTAAATAAAACAATTTTCTCTTTCAAGGCCTAAGCCCCACAATACCAATTTAAAGTCTGTTCTGCAAAGTTCTAAACTGTAACCTCTATGATTTTCTGTTGCTTTACTGTTTATTTTCTCATTTTATTATTAAAAGCTTACAATGCTATTAAGGCTCTCAGTTCTCTCTTGTTATTTTGTACACAACCCAACCCTTTCCCAGGCAGTTGGCAATGCTTCTAGCCTTTGAATGAAGCCTGCCTAGAAGATACTCATGATTACCTAGAAGTGCCAGGTGCCGAATGGACCTACCTGATCCACTTATGCAAAATAATACTCATCTTTAGATAGCAACTATTTTTCTGGTACTTGAAATAAACTAAGTAACCAGAGAAAAAGAAGCATGCATTTTTTATGTTATCTGCACTGAAGTCTGTAAGTGCATCCAGTACCAAGTACGTGGTAAAAATAAAAGTTCTAAACACTTAAGAACAAATAAATATACTTTCCCCTTGACTGAAAATGTTATTTCGATCTTCTCAGTATTCTACATTAGTTTAAAATATTTTATTCATTTTTCCTAAGCTTTACAATCTATTTCTAGATACAAATAGACTTAAGAGTTGAAAATTATGTCTTAATGTAAAAAGGCATCAATTCTGTTTGGCACTCTAGTCCAGCAATCAATTATCTTTCCAATGCCTGATTTTTTTTAACTGCATTCCTATGGAAATTATTCTGTAATTATTTTCTTATTATAATTTAACACGTAGCAGTTACTCAGAGCAATGCTTAAAGATGTAAAAGTAATAATAAAGCATTTATAACTTAATTTTATTTTCCAATTTGAAATAAAGTTTTTTTTAAAGTCTTTTGATTGAACTAATATGAAAGGAATTCTTTCTAATCTTGAGTGAGATCTAAGAACTTTTATTGAACAAATGGCTTAAAAACTTACTTTTCCTATATGATCATCCTTTAAAAATCATGTTTCAGATAAATATTAAGCACCAACTTCACATGCAAGGCACAACAGTATATAGGGAGCAAAGAGAAGTAAGACCTACACACACAAAAATATCACAACAAATAAAATATCACAAACAGAATAAAATGAAAGAGAAAAATAAAGACAGTAAAAAAAAAATGAGAATGGAATACCTAAAAACAGCATCCCAGTTCAAATATTTGGTTTGTTTGGAATCTGAATGTCGATCTAAATGTTGAACAGTTTCAGGATCCCGAATCAGGCGCTTAAATTTCTCAACTTCTTTCTGAAAATGAAAAAGAACACAGTAATGGGTTGCCAATCACACACTAATTTTAAGAAAAGATTAAATGTCGGTAATTTACTACCCTTCGTTCTGTAGCTCTATCATGTTCTAGATGACGGCAGCAAATAAGCAGATCATTAAGTGCTAAGCTCATGGTTCAGAATTTCAGAAAGCACATCACTGTAAAAAAAAAAAAAACACATAAATGCAAAATTATTTCAAATTGTAGTATTAATATACAGTAAGATCAAACTGTACAATTAGAGGTATACTGTGATCAAACATACAATGATTTTTTTTTAATGTTTCCACATTCAAGTGAGATTTTCTTAGAATATATCAAAACAAAGCCTCAACATGCAAATGGGTACTTGTATGCACTAGCAGGATAAAAATAGGAAACATATAATTTATTGTTCTGAGACCTTTTCTAACAAACATGATAATTAAAATTTGAAAGATCAACAGAAGACAGCCAGGTCAAGAATAAGGAAAAGAAAAGGCTGCCTGGGTGTCTCAGTCAGCTAAACACGTCTGACTCTTGGTTTTAGCTCAGGTCATGATCTCGAGGTCGTGAGATCAAGCCTCCGCATTAACAGGCTCTGTGCTCAGCGCAGTCTATTTTGGATTCTCTCTCTCTCCCTCCTTCTCCCCACACTCCACGCCGAGTGCACACGCATTCTCTCTAAAATAAATGCACAAATCTAAAAATCTAAAAAAAAAAAAAAAAAAAAAGAAGAAGAAAAAGAAGAAGGAAAAGAGCATTTAAGGATTTAACACTGACCGGCTGAACTACATAACTCTTACTACTTAACTCTTACACGGAGTGACAAGACGTGTCATTTGCTGAGCCAAAAGCTCAAATTGATTTATGCTTTGGAATTGCTATGTAGGAGGTTATCAGAGCTAGTAAGCCTTGTCTAGCACTTAAGTCTCAACTGGCTTTCTGGTTCTCATTTAAACCAAAAACACAAGGACAATTATGCTCCTGTTTTAAAAGGGTATTAAATACTATAGTGCCAAAAATAAACTACATTTTACTATGCCTTAATGCCATTGCTGTAGCCCTCCTTTTAGGTTTTCTGACATAATCAGACCTTCCTTTGATGCCCTTTAAAAAAAAAAAACCCTCAAGAAAAGCATTTTTTGTCATTATTTCTGACTCTTGTACAGAGAAGCTTTTTGTTAGACTATGAATGTTTACAAAGAAAAAAAAACATACTTTTTTTTGTCTATGACTTATCTCAAGAGGAAAAAGAGGAAGGGGAGTTCTTTTCCCATCCATTTATATAAACTCCATTCATTCTTTAAAGATCAGGTATGTATCTTTACCGTTAACTTGCAGTCTTAAATATGGAACTGAGAGACCACGTCTAATCTTCCTACAAAGGAAGAAATCCCTCCTACAAATTTATTTAAACACTCTCTTTAAACACAGTGAGAGCACACTACCTAACAAACCCACCTATTTCGCTGGTAGATAGCTCTAATTTGCCTCTCCATTTTTATTCATTGTTGTTGTGACTCTCTCATCCCTATTACAACCTCCTTTACTCTGCTGTAGATTACAAGTTGTTATTTACCTGACGGTCTTTTTCATTTGATTGTAAACTTCTTGAGGAAAAGGACTATTATTTTTATTTTCCATTCCTTATGGTTTTATCTAGGACTCTTTCCCCTTCATACTCAATCTTGGTTTAAAACCCTCTTGATTGAGTCAATAAGGAAAATAAAACTGGGATTGTAACCAATGAAAATACCTTAACAATATCCATATTCAAAGAACCATAAACATAGGCATGTTTATATCTAAGTATACTAAAGGTGTTATTTATAATGTAAAAAAATGCAGGTTTACTGACCATTCAACACTTCCAGGAAGATGCAGCCCTAAACTTTCTTTTTTTAAAGCTGTGGTTTTTCTGTTCGTCTCCTTCTGTGCTCCTCTCTTCTGTTTCTCAAAGCTTGATTAATTTGAAGAAAACAAAACAGTTCAGTTAGGAAATGTTCTTTCACTGATACATGCAACAATATTTACCGGGCCACTACTTGTATAAGGTACTATGACAAGGGTAGCCAGACATATGAATTAAACAGAAATCCTTCCTTTGTGGAGTCATAACTGGTGGGGGAGAGCGACAATAAACGAGTACCCTGAAAAATCAATGCATAATTCCAAAGTATGATATATGATTTAAAGGAACCAAATATACAATAACAATGCAGAGGATCACTTTTGATAAGCTTCCAGGGAATACGTCTCAGCAGAGGTTACAACAAAGCTAAGATCGAACTGATGCCAATCACAGAAAGAGCTAGAGGACCAGTATTTCAGGGAAGGAGACTAGTACCACCCAAAGGTCCTATGATGGGAAAGTGCATGGTATGTTGGAGGAATTGAAAGAAAACCGAAGGAACTACAGAATAGTCAGCTAAAGAGAGTCAACAGATAAGGCTGAATTCAATCAATATATTTACCCAGAACTAAGCACCCCCAACAGGCAACTGAAACTACACATACTTCCTGAAAAACAGTCTCTGAAGTGGCAAGTCCAACCTTTCTTTTTAGATCTCATTCAAGTTGATTTCTTTGCAGAATCTGACAATGATGCCTACATCGCATCTTCCTGCATATAATTCTGCCCTTGGCATGCCATTCTTTTCTGGACTAAGTGTGGACTCTGTAGTTAGACTGTACTGGTTCAAATCCTAACCCTGCCCCTTACAGGACCTTGGGCACACTGGCTAATCTCTCTAAACCTGAGACCTGTCAATGATAAAACGATAAACAATACTAGGGCTTCCTCTAGAACAATACTAGAACTAGAACAATAACTAGAAAGTTATTGTTAAAGATTCACGTATGGGTTTAACACAGTGCCTGGAACACAACAAATGCTCAATAAATGTCACCAGTCACCATTCTCCCCTTTGTTTCCTCAGTCTCTCTTGATGGTTCCTCTGCCACCCACACCTGCAAGACTATCTCTGTCTACTTCCCCACCTGAGGTTCTCCCAGTGTGATCTCATCCACTCCTAAGACCTCAACATGCTGAAAATGCCCACATCTGTTTCATTAAACGCCAGACCTCACTCTTGAGCTTCTGAAACCTTCCACGCTTTGTGTCTTTACACGCATTTCCCCCTTCTGTCTGGAAGGCCCCCACCATCCTCCTCGGGGGCAAGTAAACAACTCGAGGTCTCCTCGCAGAACCTCGTTAGCTCCTCTACGAACACGGTTCTCCCTCAACAATCACCCTGAGCTCTAACAGTCCTTTTACTTCTCGGTACCTGATAAAAACAGCAGCGAACGCTCTTGAGGGCTCACCACAGGCAAGGATTATCACAAGGGAGACAGGACGGCGCGGTCACCCACATGACTGCCAAAACTCCACGGCCAGCAACAAAATTCCTGAGTCCGTGCTCTTAACCACGCCACTCTAGTTTAAGCCTCAGCAGATGCTCGAGGATTGAAACTAATCAAGAAAACGGGGAAAAACATGGTTAGTCAAGTCATCTAGGTACACCTGGGCCATAACAGGGGCAGGGAAAGGGGACGCGCACGAGCGTGCAACGGGGCACCTGGAAGAAGGTTCGAGGCTAAGCCCGCTAGGGGCTCGGAGAGAGGGCGGGAGAGAAACAGCGCAGCGAGCAGGGAAGATCCGCTCCAGAGCAGCGGGTGAGACCGACCACCGGGGGGCTGGTCACAGCGGCTCGGACACCCCTGCAGCCCCCGACGCAGATGCCACTGCCCGCTTTCCACGCCCCTAACGGTGCTCAGCCAAAGTGGAATTTCCTAAAGCGGCGGCATCTGCAGCCTAAATCCCGGCTCCACTCGCCTTCCTCCTGCGGCCCAGCGCCTCCAGCCAGGTGGACACCCACTATTCCCGCTTCCGGTTCAAACACGGCGTGACCGCGCAGCCTGGGTCTCCCGAGGAAGAAGTCAGGGTCATCACCCGGGAGCGGTGACCATCTGCTCATGCGCGCCGACCCCCGCACGCTCTGCGCTCCCTGCGCTCGCTCGCCTCAAAAACATTCGCCTCGTCTGAGCAAACGCGCCTGCGCGTTGCCCGCCAGTGGCGTGCGACCTTGCGCTCGCCGCCCGCCCCCTGGCCCAGGCCGCGGCGCCTGCATCCCACCTCCTCGCCACTTTCGGCCCCACCCCTCCTAATATGAGGACGGAAGTGACGACAGTTCCGAGGGGAACGGAGGCGGGTTTCATTTCGGCGCCTTTCTTTCTCCGGCGGAAGCGATTGGCGGACGCGGGGCGAAAGAGGCGGGACAAATTGCCGCGGGTTCAGTGCCGCCACTGGAACCGGGAGATGCGGCGCAAGAGCTGTCGCTGTGTTGGCTTTTACCTGAATCTCGTCTCCTGTGGCGGTTCCTGTGGCGGCTTCGGTCATGCTATTACCTTCAGACATAGCGCGGCTGGTACTGGGTAAGCGCGGACGCGGGAAGGACGGGTAGTGGACCCGGCTGAGCAGGACGGAACGACCTTTGGGGCCAAAGGTTCTCCCCGGGGTGGGGAAGCTCTGGGGTTCTGCCTTCCCGCATGCAGGTCGAGACCTGCGGCGGTTCTCCCTTGAGCCGGGCGCTCGGGCAGCGTAAGCCTCTTTGTGTGCGGATGCTGCGCTTTTCGGAGGCTGCGTGGCGAGGGGAGGGCCGAGGAGAAGCGCGGGGCGGAACACCTGAGGCCCGGGTTCGGAGGGGGAGCCAGGCCTGCAAGCCTCGTCGGGACCCCCGGAAGGAGACTTGTCAGAGCTGGGACCAGATTAGGGAACACGAGGACGTCCCCGGGCCGGCCAGTCTCGTACAGAGACCTTGGCGACGTCCTTCTCATGACTCGCCCCGATAACGACGAATTTGGGGGCGAACGTGATCTTCCCTGTCCATCCTTCGCCTTCCCTCCCCGAAGTGACTGGTCCAGCGTAGGAGGTCTGAAATGCCAGCTGCATGTTGTAAAACAGCAGCAATTCCTCATCTTTCGACCGGCCAGAAATTTCACGGAGGAAAGAAAATACCTTCCAGTTGAACGTGTGCTAGTCCTACTGGTTCGTTTTTCCTCCATTTGAGGACGGTTGGTGTCACGGGCTTGTTGTCAGGGCGTATTGTCTGTGTGGGGAAACGGGTTTTGTGGTTGTGTGTCCCCGGGAAGAATCGAGAGGGTCGTGCTGCTGGGAGCGAGACCCTTAGGAAGCTCAGACCCCGAGCCAGCGGTTTGCAGACCTCTTACGCGACACCTCTGAAAGTAAATGGTAAACATCTCTGATGAAACTTCCCGTAGTGTCCGCAGGATTTACTGTCGTTACCCTATTGTTAGAAAGATCCCATTTGTCGTCTTTTTTAAATACTCAGCCCTGTCGGGAAAACTGACCTTTGTGCTCGGGGCTTTTGGTGAGCACATTTTGCAGGAAACAGGAGAGGGTAACGGTTGCACAGTCCCTTTTTAGAAAAACTTAAGGACTTAAGTTTTAATTAATATTTTGTTAATGTGTGGTTAATCTTTTGCCTGCTTTATCAGAACTGAATTATCAATAGTTAATCTATATCTGTGAGAAGAAGCTGTCTTGTAATTGTTACATTTATTGGGACAATATCGAAACCAATTTAAAGTAGACTTTCATACTGTTCAGGATAACATTGGCGTACTTTTTTTTCCCTCCAGGTATATCTTTTAAGGATTTTTGAGTTTTAGCAGTTTGGTAATCCACTCCAGTTTCAGTAACTATAGTCTTTAACGGGTTTTCTCACCTTGGCCCTATTGACATTTGGGGCCAGGTAATGATATATTATGGGGAGCTGTCCTGTGCATTGTGAGATGTTTAGCAGCATCCCTGGCATCTATCCATTAGATGTCAGTAAGACCCCACTCCCACTCCCACCCCCACCCCTTATGACAGGAAAAGAAATGTCTACAGATATTGCCAGTGTGTTCCCTGGAGGGCAAAATCATCCCCAGTTAATAACAACTGATCTTAGAGCAATATGATTTTCTAACTGGAATAATTCACACCAAATTGTATCCTCCACAAACCAGCTGCTCTGCTTGACTTCTACTTTTTTAATGGATAAAAATTCCAAATTCATTGTTTCTTACACTAAAAATTCTTTGTCATTCATATTCCATTTTAATTGCCACCAATCATACTTAATATACCCCCCCCATGCCTTCTATGGGACTTCTGTCGTGGCTTCTGATATAGTTGTGCTATTGATATTTACTGTTAAAAAAATCTTCCTGAAGCGTTCATACTACACGTATTCTAAAAGAAAAAATTGCAGTTACCAAAATTTCAAGTTATGCAAAAGAATACATGATACAAAAAAAGAAAATCTCCCCACATTCTTACTCTTATTTAATATTATGTCTTGAAGCTCATATCAGCACACAGAGTTCTATAATTCCAAAACTTCGAGGCTTAAAATTGTAACAATTATTTTGTCCTGATTCTTCATTCAGTACCCTCTCCCTATCTTCACCTCTCTTTTTATTGACTCCTTTTCTTCATAATGTTCTTTAAAGAAATCTTTGGGTGCTTAGTATCAAACCCTGCTAAATGCTAAGAATAGAGAAGTAGTTCCCCTTAGAGTTTACTTAATTAGGTTTCCTTATGCTCAGGCATGTGCCCCTCCCACACACACAAACCCGAAAATACCTTACTGAGACCTCATCACACAGTCTGTGTAACGCTCTGTGTCACCCTTTTACAAATCAAAAAATGAACTCTACTTCCCGCCTGCCTTTCATTCCTCAACATACCATACTGACTTGAACCTCACTACATGTAACCAGCCCTTGCTCCTCAGCTACATCCAGCTGTTGTCTCGCTGGAATTTCTGTAAATATTCTACAGGCCAAAATACATCAAAGTGTTGCTTATTACCCTTGGGACACCACTTCGGTTTTCTCAGTATGTTGTACAAGGTGTTCTGTGGAACTGATCCTGCCCGCCTCTCCTGCTTGATCTCAACTTTTCAATGTCTGCCCTGTGCTCCAGGCATACCAACTACTTGGAGTTTCTCCAAATAAAGTCCACACTCTTTAAAAACTTTTCTAACAGGTATAACTATTAATGTCTCCTTACGTGCTTCCCTTATTTACCATATTTTATTGTTGCTTGTGTTTACTTATTTTTGTGAAATATACATGACATAAATATATACAATATTTTAGCCATTTTTAAGTGTACAGTTCTGTGGCATTAAGTACATTCATATCGCTCTCTAACCATCACCATCATCCACCTGTAGAACTTCATCTTCCCAAACTGAAACTTAACTTTTGTCCTCAATTTTCTTGATCCGGGATTAAGAAGACAGGCCTTGAAAGTTCTTGGAAGCCCCCAAAACTAAAGGTTTATGTCAGGTGGGGCATTCTTATGAATGAAGGGGCGAGAATATTTTTTGGATTTCTAAATAGGTTTGTTCTTTCTGTGTGAGTCAAAATCCATTCAGGAAGACTGAAACCAATCTGCGTATTTAACGTGGAGGGATCTAATGAGGGAATTGGTTACACTGGTGATAGAAAAACTAAGAAGACAAGCTGCGTATGTGAGCCAACTCAGAGGGTAGCAACAGCAGGAAGCCCCTGTGATAATCAGGTGGACTAGGAGAAATGAAGCAGTCCAGAGGCTGGGTTTTCCTCTCTGTGGAAGATGGAAGGTAGACTTTTCTGGTGAGGGACCGGTAGTCACAGAGGAGAATCTACTAAGGCAAAGAGGGAATGGGAGGAAAACAACATGGCTTCTTCCAACTGCCCTCCAGTCTCCCACCAGTGCTTCCCATTGTTTGAGCACAGTCAGAAGCCAGCTGACAAGGAGCCTAAGAAACATTGCCTGCGTGGGGTCAGGTTTCCTATCATACAGCTCAGAGCAAGAGAGAGAGAGGAAGAAGAAATTTGAAGACAAACAGAATCAGAATTGACACACCTGAAAGGTCACAGAGCCACTGATCATATTCACCTTTATTTCACTAAGATATTATAAATTTAGTAAATATATATAGAAGTGCAACTCTGATCATAACATTTTTTTTCCTTATTGCATATCTGTCATTTAGTCAGATTGTTACTCTGTTTTCTGTTATTCAGATTGTGTTTATATCCTATTAATTATGCATAAAAATGTCATTGATGACATTTACAGCTTTTTTGGATCCTTACCCATTCTGTCTTTTCAGTTGTATCTCCAGCTGTTCTCCATCATATACATTGTGCTTTCTCCAAACTGGGCACGTTCCCTGAACATGCTCTCCATGTATGCTTTTCACAAGCTTTTTTTGGATTCCCCAACCATCCTTCAAGACTCATCTCTTCTTTGCAACATTCATAATTTTCCCCAAGTTGGTAATACTTTCTCAAGTCCCTCTCCTGTAAAATTAAGTCCTACTGTCTTAGCAGCCTTGCTTTGCATTAGTTACTTCCATATGTATCTTCTGGGTCCGTTTAGATAACTTCTTCATAGAAAGAAACTTTGTTATTTGTGGATCTAGTAATAATAAGGCACTGTAAGTCTTCCCAAGAATTGCTTACATTTTTAAATAATAAATAATTCAAAAATTCCTGGGAAATTATTAGAATATGTAAAGGAGATATTTTCAGGTAGGGGGATTTGATATTTCTTGCTTTCTTCATCAGGCTCCATTCTCTTTAGTTTTTCCTCTCCATAAATTAGAAGAAGAGAAGGCAGATTCTTGGCATCTCAGTTCCTAAAATTTGAAAACTCTAGATATAGTTCGGATTTTATCTTTACTTCTCTTTTCCAGTTGTATTTCCCCTTCAGTCTATTTAATTTGTTACTCAACAATAGGCAGAGGACAATATTAAGAAAAAAGGAAACTCAGGCATGCTTTCTTACCCATTTGTACATCTTTGTCAGTAAGTTTACACAAAGGATAGTTATTTTATTCTGAAGTTTTTAGGAGTAAAAAGAAACAATCACTAATGCTAATTGAAGAGTAATTATTTGCATTATAATAAGAGATCATTGCGCCCTGCTTCATATTTTCATTGTAAAATTTGATATTTGGAATAATTTATAGCTAAAACTTCCCCTATTATTCTGATAGAGGATTGATTACAATCAAGTACTTAAGAATGATAAATAAGATTTTTATAAGCAAATAAGTAGTTAACTGTATATTGATAGTTAATATTGAAGTACTCTATTACTTTACAGCATTGTTTTGGAACTCGTAGGACAAAAGTAAAACAAAATACATCAAGTCTAATCTAAAATATGAACTCGGGCACCTGGGTGGTTCAGTCGGTTAAGTATCGGACTCTTGATCCCAGCTCAGCTCTTGATCTTAGGATTGTGAATTCAAGCTGCTCATTGGGTGCCACATTGGGCATGGAGCCTACTTAAAAAATAAATAAAATAAAAAATAAAAACGGGGGCACCTGGGTGGGGCAGTCAGTTAAGCATCTGACTTTTGGTTTTGGCCCAGGTCATGATCTCAGGGTCCTGAAATTAAGCCTCATGTGGGGCTCTGCTTGGACTGTGCTGGAGATTGTGTACGCCTATCCCTTTGCCCCTCTCACTTTGCTCTTGCTCTCTCAAATAAATAAATCTTTAAAAAATAATAAAATGGGAACTCTAGATTGCCCAAAAGTGGGCATGTTTTTTTCGTTTTGTTTTTTAAAAATTTGTGGGCTTTTTTTTTTTTTTTTTAAAGAATTTATTTTTAATTTCTACACCCAACATGGGACTCCTTCTTAAAATCCTGAGATCAAGAATTTCACATTCCACCGATTGAGCCAGCCAGGTGCCCCTGAAGAATTGGGTTTTTTTCATCTGAAGCAGTCATCAGCCTGGATGGTATATTCTGATTCCACCATCCAAAACACATTGGTCTAGAATAATTCACCCCACTATTAGGACCACTTGGGTTGTGTGATTTCAGGATGTTGTGGGGATTTCGGGTTTTTTTCCTTTTCATGTAACCAGCTGTAGATCCTGGAAAAACCATTTAATGTCTTCCATACTCAGTTTTCCTCTTCTGCAAATTGAGGAAGTCCAAGGTGCATCTCAGGTCTAAATTTTCTGATTGCCCGATAAATCTGCTCGCGAGAGGCACTTGTTAATGTCTCTGGGAGGGCTCCTGGGGCCCTGCAGCCTAGCAAGAAAATGAAGCTCACATACTGACGGGCCACCTAATGACTTAATAGGCTTTGATGTGGGCGGCTAGGTTTTAATTTTCTCTTAAAGCACATTCCCTGGGGTAAGGTGTACTTTGCAGTGAAATAATAATAACCACATCAGATATTTCAATTGCTAGAGGATACCTCATTTAGAAATCAGGTTAAATCCTATTCCTTTGATAGTTTTTACTATCAGAATAAAATAAAAGCCTTCAAAGGAATGTTTATACTTGGGGTTTAAATCTGTTGCAATGTCAGAAGTATCTAAGAGTTAAGCATTTGTAAATATTTAAAACAGTGAAATAACAAATACTAATACTAATCTCTGTTAACTTTAGTAGAAGCCAACAGGAACTAGCAAATTCCCTAGGAACACTTTCAGTATAAACTTAATCCTATGGTCACGTCTAATAACTCACATTATAAGAGTTGGGGGAAATGTGTAATTTGCCTATACAAGCACATAATCAACTCTATCCGTGGGAAAATGGATCATGTGGAGAATGCTGAAGTCTTTCTCCTCTCTTACAAACTGATTACACTGCTACCAGACAGAAACCAGGCTGCAGAATAAAGTAAGCCATTCTGCCTGAATTTCCAGGATTTAACTACCCACACCCCTGCACACATGCATGATAGCTTTACACGTTACTCTAACTTTCTAGGATTATGGACCAGAGATATTTAATCTTTTATTCACTTCTTTCTTAATCTTCTCAAGGATCCAGAAAAGTAGCAGTTGCTTGCTCTATGATACGATGGTAGAAACCAAGGTCCAAGAGGTTATGTATGTGCTGTAAACTGCTTTTCCTTCAAATGCCAAAGAATACTAAAGAAAGACAGTCCTTGATCATAGATTTTTATTCATTTGTTCATTTTCCTTTTGTCCATTCATTTATTCTTTTGTCCATTTATTCAGGAACTTGTTCTGTTTTTAACATACCCTACTCTAAGGAAAGCTTCCTAGAAATCCATCCCACCCACCCCCTTTTTTTGCTTTATTTTATTGTATATATATACTTTATTCATGCATTCACGACTTGATGGATATTTGGGTTTTATATAACTTATTTAAACTTACAAATGTTTGCTATCTTGCTTACAAGTTTTTGTGGGGACATGTTTCATTTCATTTGAGTAGATAACTGAGAAGTAGGATTGCTAAATTACGTTTAAATCTACTATCTCAGGGTGCCTGGCTGGCTCAGTTGTTAGAGCATGGGACTCTTGATCTTGGGGTCATGAGTTCAGGCCCCTCATTGGTCATAGGCTTACTTAATTTAAAAAGTTTTAAAAAAATGAATCTATCTTGCTGTTGTTTTCTGTTTGTCCCATTTGTTTCTTGCTCTTTTTTCCCTACATTCTACTGAATCATTTTTAGTATTTCATTTTGTCTCCACTATTGGTTTATTACCTTTAGCTCTTTGTTTTATTTTTCTAAAAAGTAAAGCAGAATTCAAGTCTAATCTAAAATGGGAACTCTAGATTGCCCAAAGTTGGGCATGTTTTTAAGAGCAGAAGATAAATATCTTAGACATTGCTATTTTGAGATGCATTATAATTTTTAAACACTTTATAAAAGTAATCTAGCCTTTAACAAAGCCTTTTCTCAAGTGTATGTTAAAGTGTAATGTCTTATGATAAACCTTAAGCTGTCTGATCTGTGATAATTCCTTGGCCAGGATAGCTAGCACTGATTACCATATTTTTTCTGAGAAAGGTTAATTCTGTCACTACATTCTGTCTAGGGTGGTTTCTCAACCTTATTTCACTATTACACCCTTAAGGAGTATTTTTAGACTTTTTCCCCCTGACCTCTCACATGATACTTTAATGTCACAAATACACTGTTCATAAATTGTATGTACATCTGTGATTTATGCATTAAAAGGGTGGTCTTTGTTCCCTTGCCTCTCCTATACCAATTTTCATCCCCTTACTGCTATGTTATTTTTGAGAATGTTTGGTCTACAGAAAAGCAAATCCACATTAGAAATTTGATTTCACAGCACCACCTGTTAGAAGACTCAAGTGGCTGTGAATACATCTGGGGTGCTTAGTACTTTTGAAACTCTCCCATGAAAAGAAATTGTTTATCTTTGGTTTAAATTTTGACATATAAAAAGCTCCAGCTGCCCTGCTTCCAAAGTGACTCCAGTGGTTCATATACATTTTAGATTTCTATAATCGTGAAATCCTAGTAGCAGCTGACTTATTCCAAATAATGTAACTGTTAAAAAGCAAACCATCATGAAAAAGATTTCTTTTTAGCTGGCTATAGAATGATAAGGGTTTATATTGGCTATTTGTAAAAAATAAAGGGGGGAAATAGCAGTCTATCTTTGATCTAATCTCATATTTGAGATGATTTCACATCTTCAATGATGGAGATACTGAAGTACTAGTATATGAGATAAAAGATATATTTTGGTTTCTAAATGTCTTCCCCTACTCCAAAGGACAATGTCTTTGGGGTTTTATTTGTATATTTCTTTGTTTCTCTCTAGCATTAGTTAGCAAGCTGTTGGAAAACTGATTCATCAACTATAAGTAGAAAGTGGTGAGTTGGTTTCCAGATCCCAGCTAGGGCATTTCCTAAAATGGGATGACAATTTTCTTGCCTTTTCCTTTTATAATCTTCATATATAATGACTTCATAGGCACTCTGATTAGCTTTTTGACTTGGAGGGCCTGGTTAAAGATACAGTTCCAGGTGGAAAGAGTAGAATTATAATTTTAAAGACAGAAGAGACCTAAATAATTGCTTTAGTAGTTAAATACTTGAGTATTATACCGGCCCTGAGGTAAGTCTACTACAAAGGTAGGCATAAGGGAATCTAGTATCTGATAAGAGGAGTATGGCACATACTGAGAGGATTCAAAAAAAGAGTCTCTGAAGAAGTGGTAGTTAACCGTAGACCTTGAAGAATGAGTTGGAATTCGCTGGGCCAAGAAGATAAGCTGGGAGGCAGCAGGAATGGAGTATACAGTGGTCTTGATATCAGAGCATTTGCAAATTTGCAGAACTGAAAGACCAGTTAGTCTGGGAGAGATAGAATGACATGATATAAGGCTAAAGAAGAAATTAGGATGCAAAACAAGTAGCACTTCATATAACATGTTAAGAAATTAGGATTACATTTTTTTCATTGAGGTACAATTCACATCCCACAACATGTAAAATTCAGTGGTTTTCAGCATATTCACAATATTCAGTATATTCACAATGTTTTGCAACCATCACCACAATGTTAATTCCAGAACATTTCCATCATCCTCAAAAGAAACGCCAGACCTGTTAATAGTCACTCCCATTTGGCCCCTTTGCCCAAACTCTGGCAACCACTAATTTATTTTTTGTTTTTATGGATTTCCTTTTTCTGGACCTTTCTTGTAAATGGAATTCTACAATTTGTGGCCTTTGATATCTGACTTCTAGGACTTTGTTTTCAAGATTCATTCATGTTGTAGCAAGTTCAAGTAGTTACTTCCTTTTCGTGGCTGAATAATTTCCCACTATGGATATTCCACATTTTGTCTGTTCATTGATGGACATTTGGGTTGTTTCCACTTTTTGGCTATTAAGAAAAATGCTATGAACATTCATGTCCAAGTCTTGTTTGGACATACTGTTTCAATTCTCTTAGGTACATACCTAAGAGTAGAATCACTTGGTCATGTGGTAATTCTATGTCTAATATTTCTGAGAACTTCCCAAGTGATTTTTCAGTGATTCTGCATCATTTTACATTCCTACCAACAATGTATGAGATGGCCAATTTCATCAGATCTTTGCCAGTACTATCTTTCTTAATTCTAGCTATCCTAGTGTGTATGAATTGATGTATCTCCTTGTGGTTTTGATTTTATATTTTCCTATTTACTAATGAAGTTGAGCCTCTTCTCATGTGCTTAGTGGTTCTTTACATATTCTGGATTCTAGTTCATTATCAGATAGATGACTTGCAAATATTCTCTTCCATTTTGTCCATCTTCTTTTTTTGAAGATTTTATTTATTTGAGAGAGAAAGAGAGAGATGAAGATAGCGACAGAGATAGGGACAGAGAGCATGAGCAGGGAGGAGAGGGAGAAGCAGGCTCCCCAACGAGGAGGGAGCGTGATACTGGCCATCCTAGGACCTGAGCCGAAGGCGGACACCTAACCAACTAAGCCACCCAGGTGCCCCTGTCCATCATCTTTTCACTTCCTTCATAGTATCCTTAGAAGCACAAATGTTTTTAATTTTGATGAAGTTCAGTTTATCTAATTTTTCATTGGTTGCTTGTTCTTTAGATGTCCTGAGAATCCATTACCTAATCCTACATCAAAAAGATTTATACCTGTGTTTTTTCTATGACTTTTACAGTCTTCACTCTTACATTTACATCTTTGATCTATTTTTAGTTAATTTTTATATTTGGTATGTGATGTAACTTCATTGTTTCGCATGTGGGTATCAGTTCTCCCAGCACCAGTTGTTGAAAAGACTACTATTTCTGCCACTGAGCTGACTTGGCACTATTTTTGAAAATTAATCGACCTATAAATATCTGGAATGTTAATTCTGTCCCATTGATCTGTATGTTTATCCCTATTCTAGCACTACATTACCTTGATTACTATTTCTTTGTAGTATGTTTTGAAGTGGGTAGGTGTAAGTGTACCAACTATTTCATTTTCAAGATTGTTTTAACTACTCTGGGTCCCTTGTATTTCCCTGTGGATGTTAAGATCAGTTTGTTAATTTCTGCACAAAAGGCAACTAAGATTTTGATACGGATTGTGTTGAATCTAAGAGTATTGACATCTGAATAACATTAACTCTTCTAATCCATAAACAAGAGAGATCCGTCCATTTATTTAGTCTTTAATATCTTTCAGTAATATTTCTAGTTTTTAGCAAGATCATACACTTCCTTTGTTAAACTTATTCCTAGGTATTTTCTTTTTTGATGCTATTATTAAATGAAATCGGTTTTTTAAATTTCATTTTTGGTTCATTGCAAGTATATAGAAATGCAGCTGATTTTTGTATATTCATCTTGTATCCTGAAGCCTTACTGAAGTCATTTATTGACTTTAATAGTTTTCTTTCTGTACATGGATTCCTTAGAATTTTCTATTTAGGTCATCATGTCATCTGCAAATGAGGACATTTGATTTTTTTTCCTTTCCACTGTGGATGCTTTTTACTTTAGCTTCTTTCCTAATTGTCCAGACTAGAACTTCTAGTACAGGGTTGCATAGAAATGGCAAGAGCAGGCATGGTCTTGTGCCTGCTCTTATGGGCAAAGCTTTGACTCTTTAACCTTGGAGTATTATGTTAGCTGTGGGATTTTCATAAATGCCTTTATCAGGTTGAAGAAATTCCCTTATATTCCTATATTTTTATCATGAAAAGGTGTTGGATTTTGTCAAATGGTTTTTCTACATCTGTTGAGATGATAACACGGTTTTACCTTTATTCTATTAATATAATGTATTGGGCCGACTTTACTTTGTGAATAGAGTGTATTACATTGATTTATTTTGTTTTATTGAACCAGTCTTGCATTTCTGGCACAATTGCTCTTGGTCATGTTCATGTATAGTCGTGTTCAAATGTTAATGAATCTGGTTTGCTAGTATTTTGTTGAGAATTGTTACATCTGCTTTTTCATAAGGGATATTCGTTTGTAGTTGTGATGTCTTTGGTTTTAGAATCAGACTATTTCTAGTATCAGCGATTGAAATGGGAAGGCTTCTCTCTCTTATTTTTTATTTTTTTTTTTTTTAAAGAGTTGGTGAAACTTCTTTCAGTGTTTGATAGAATTCACCAGTAAGGCCATTTAATCCTAGGCCACCTTTATGAAAAGAGTATTTATTACAGTTGAATCTCTACTTCTTTTAGGTGTATACAGATTTTCTGTATATTCTTGAGTCATTTTAGTTAATGTCTAAGAAGTATTTGTTTCACCTGGGCTCTCTAAATTGTTGGTATACTACTGTTCATAGTATCCTTTTATAATCTAATTTATTTAAGATTGATAGTAATGTCCTCTTTCATTCCTGAATTTAGGAATTTGAGTCTTCTTTTTTTGTCAGCCTCTCTAAATATTTGTCAATTTCTGTTGATCTTTTCAGAGAATCAATTTTTTGTTTCATGGATTTTTCTCTATTTTTTTAATTCTGTTTCATTTTTCTTCTCTATCATGATATCTTTTATTTTCTTCTGCTTTCTTTGGGTTTAGTTTGTTCTTCTAGTTTATAAAATGGAAGGCTAGGTTATTGGTGTGAAATCTTTCATCTTTGAAATAAATGTATTTACAGATATAAATATACCACTAAGCACTTGTTTAACTGCATCCCATAAGTTTTAGTATGTTGCATTTTGCTTTTGTTTATCTCAAAATATTTTCAGCTTTCCTTGTGTTTTCTTCTTTGACCCTTTGATTATTTAGGAGAGTGTTTAATTTACACATATTTGTGAGTTTCTTATTGACTTCTAATTTTAGTCTCCTATGGTCAGAGAGCATACTCTATATAATTTGTCTTTTTTAATTTATTGAGACTTTTTATGTCCTAATGTGTGGTTTATCCTGGAGGATGTTCACATGGACTGAGAACAATGTGTATTCTGCTATTGTTGGGTGGAGTACACTAGAAATGTCTGTTAGCTCTAACTGGTTTATAGTGTTCAAGCCTTCTCTTTCCTTATTGAGCTCTCTAGTCTGTTCATTATTGAAAATAGAGTGTTGAAGTCTGTAACTTTCATTGTTGAATTGTCTAGTTCTTGTTCCACTTCTGTTAGTTTCAGCTTCATGTTTTTTGGGGCCTTGGTTATTACATGCATATATGCGTGTAATTGTTATCTTTTTGATTGACTGAATATTTTATCATTATCTTTGTCTCTACTAACAATATTTGTCTTAATTTGTCTAATACTGGGGTAGCCTCTTCAGCTCTTAGTTACTGTATGAGTGGTATATCTTTTCCCATCCCTTTAATTTCAACCTGTTTGTGTGTTTGAATGTAAAGTGTGTGTGTTGTCAAGAGCATGTAGTTGGATCATATTTTTTATTCATTCTGTTCCTTTTTGTTTAATCCATTATCACTTAATGTAATTACTGATAAAGTGAGGGTTTTGCCTGCTATTCTGTTACCTGTAGTCTATATATATGTTATATTTACTTGTCCTGTTATTCTATTACTGCCTTTTTTATGTTAAATATTTCCAATTTACCATTTTAATTCTGTTTCCTTATTTTTTTTTCTTAATTTTTATTTTAGAGAGCCATGTGCATGTGAGCAGGGAGGGAGAGAGAGGGAGAGAGACAGACTCCTCAAGCAGACTCCCTGCTGAGCGCAGAGCCCTGTGTGGAGCTCTGTCCCAGGCTCCCAAGATCATGACCTAAGTCAAAAACAAGAGTGGAACACTTAACCAACTGAGCCGCCCAGGCGCCCCACCCCACTGATG
This sequence comes from Ursus maritimus, assembly GCF_017311325.1. NCBI lineage: Eukaryota > Metazoa > Chordata > Mammalia > Carnivora > Ursidae > Ursus > Ursus maritimus. The sequence goes on from NW_024424008.1 coordinate 58,134,559, forward strand.
TTTCCTTTATATTTTTTATTTTTGAGTTATTTTCTTAGTGATTGCTTGGAGGTTACAGATAACTTAAAACAGTCTTGTTTGGATTAATACCAACTTAATTTAAATAGTATATAAAAACTTTGCTCCTGCATAACTCCATCCTCTTCCCCCTTCTTTTTGCTTTTAAGGTCATATAAATTACATCTTCATCATTATATGTCACCAACCCAGATTTATACTTACTACTATATACAGTTGTCATTTTTTTTTAAGATTTTTTTTAATTTCTTTATTTGACAGAGATAGAGACAGCCAGCGAGAGAGGGAACACAAGCAGGGGGAGTGGGAGAGGAAGAAGCAGGCTCAGAGCAGAGGAGCCTGATGTGGGGCTCGATCCCATAACGCTGGGATCACGCCCTGAGCCGAAGGCAGACGCTCAACCGCTGTGCCACCCAGGCGCCCCTACAGTTGTCATTTAAAGCAGAGGGGAGTTACAAAGTAAATTATACTGTTTTGTGGTTACCTGTACAGTTACCTTTATTAGTGTTTTTTTTAAAACATGTATTTGTTTCACTGTTTAGTGTCCTTTAATTTTAGCCTAAAGGACTCCCTTTAATATATCTTAAAGGGCAAGTCTCCTAGCAACAATGTCTCTGGTTTTTGTTTCATTTTGTATTTTTAATCTCGGGATAGCTTAATGTCTCCTTTTGAAGGGGTTTTTCTGGTCTTGGTTGACTTGTTGTTGTTGTTGTTGTTGTTAGCACTCTGCCTCATCTCCCTGCTCGTGGCCTCCATGATTTCTAATGAGAAAAAACTGTTAATCTTACTGAGGATCCCTTGTGATGTGATGAACTGTTTCTCTCTGCTTTCCAAATTGTCTTTGTCTTTTGACAGTTTGATTATGAGGTGTCTAGGTATGGATCTTTCAGTGTATCCTACTTAGAATTTATTGAGCTTCCTGGAAGAATAATGTGTTTTCTAAAATTTTGGATGTTCAGGTGTTCCACAGGTCTCAAAGACTTAACTTTTTGTGATACTTTTTTTTGTTCCTTATGCTGGATAATCTCATTTGATCTGTGTTCAGGTTTACTAATTCTTTCATCTGCTGCCTCACATCTGCTGTTGAGTCCTGCTCAAGGGAATTTTTCATTTAATTGTTATACTTTTCAACTCTAGAATTTGGTTTTTTGTGTAATTTATTTTTATTTCTTTTTGATGAAACATTGCTCTCATAATTTTTTTTAGGTATTCAGGAGTTTTCTTTAGTGCTCCGAACTTATTTAAAACAGCTGATTTTGGGGATGCCCAGGTGAGGCAGTCGGTTAAGCATCTAACTCTTGGTTTCGCCTCAGGTCGTGATCTCAGAATCATGAGATTGAGCCCTGCATCAGGCTCCGTACTCAGTGCAGAGTCTGCTGAGTTTCTCCCTCCTTCTCCTTCTGCCCCTCCCCTCTATGCTCACGCTTGCTCCTCCTTTTTTTCTCTTTCTTTGTCTCTTTTTCTTCCTCTTTCTCTCCTTTTCTCTCAAATGAATCTTCAAAAAATGAAGTAGCTGATTTTTTTAAAGTTTTAATTCTTGGCTTCCTTACTGATGATTTCTACTGACTGCTTTTATTTGCACCTTGTATATGAAACATACTTTCTTATTTCTCTGCATGTCTCATAATTTTTTGCTTGGAATTAGACATTTTAAATAATAAAACATGACAACTCTTGTAATCAGATTCTCCAGCCTCCCTCATCTTTGTTATGACTGTTCTTTCAGCAGTTGCTGTGAACTGCTACCTGAACTAAATCTGTAAAATCTATATTCTTTGAGTTTATATTCTGTGATTGGACATTGATTTTTTTTTGTGTGTGGTTTTTTTTTTTTGTTTTGCTTTTTTTTTTTTTTTTTTTTTTTTTTTCCCCCCCCCCCCCCAATGCTAGGAGTCCATAAGTCTCCCATTGTTTGCCAAGGGGCTGTGTGTATGTTGGAGCGTGCTTCAACATTCAGCTAAGCAGTTAGCAACTCTGCCTTAGCCTTTACTTCCTGCTTACTCAGAGCCTTATTGGTCAGCCAGAGGTAAGGGATTAGGGGCCTTGTCAGATCTCTTCTGAGTATATGCACTGCCCTACACTTGCACATGTCCTTCTGATATCCCATGAGTATATCCTAGCTGCTCATACCCCAGCTTTTGTGTGTGTGTTTGTGTATTTTTGTTTGTTTGTTTAGCTTGTTTGTGCCGCTCTTCCTCGCTGTAGTGTTAAGCAATTCCTGCTGATAGTTTTAAACAAAAGTCTTAAAGGAGAAGTTTCTTTGCCCTTGGTAAATTCTGATTCAGTTCAAAGACAAGCTGTGCAAGTGGAGGTTTCCAGGTAATTTTCACACAGATCAAATTATGACAGTTTCTGGGAATGGGAATGAGTCTTTGGAAAAATTCCAGCCCTATCCGACCCCTCCATTGGCTGCTAGGCTGTTTGAAAATCAACAGCCCGCAATCACAGTTAAAACAAGTATACGACTCATCTGGGGAGATGAGCATGAGAATAGAGCAAGTTAAAATGCCACAGTGTTCATTATTACTGACATTCTTCTATTCTTAAATAAATGCTCCCAAGACTTCGATTACTTTCTGAGTTCTATAGAAGTTTTTCTTTTTTAAATAATTTTTGCCAGTGTTCTAATTGCTTTTATGTAGGAGAGGATTTTTGGAGGTCCTTACATTGTCATTCCAGCTGAAGCTGCTCAGAATTTAGAAGTTTAAACTGAGTACTATGGGAAGTGCTTGAAGGGCTTTACACAAGGGAGTTGATGAAGCACCTTAGTCCTGGAAGATGTGATTTTTTTTTTTCCCTCCAAATTCACAATGCTTATTTTAACCGAATGGAATAAGTACCTGGTCTCCTGATATCCTATCCAATGTTCTTTCTGTGCTATACTACTATTTTTAATGGTGGGTTTAGGTAAACCCCAATAATGATAAGAAACAAAAGAACAAGGATAGGCGGCTAGTCAAGACAAATGAAGTGTTCATATGTGTGCAAGTACCAAGCACTAATAAATAAGATTGTTCCATAAATGTCAGTTAGATAAAAATGCTCAAGCCGTTTAAAGTGTTTTGATTCTTTCTTTCCTTTCCTTCAAAGCACGTCTTTTGTTCATTTTTCTCTTAAACCATTAGGCAAATAAGTGAAATGTACAAGTAAATAGTAACATTGGGAGAATGTAATTTTTTGATAATCCAGTAAGTTACTTTTATAACCCTCTGCCAGCCTGGTCAGCATGGAGGTTATGGAGTAGAAGAACATTGATCATTTCTTTATTAGTTCTCCTGTTACGTATCATTACTTTAAGATTCGCTTGTAAGCATTACTGTGCATTAATTGTACTTGATCAAATACCATATGTTTTTAGTTTAGCTAGTTTTTTCCATCAAACAGCCATGTATTCTGTGAAGGCTACTTTGTACTGCAGCATAAACTAGTGGTTCTGGGCAAGGCTGCAGAAACCCAGCACATTCCACCTGAGGTTCCATTTGTGATATGAAACTGCATTTCTACACCATTTTGGCAAAAGTACAAAAGTTACTGGAATTACCTAACCTTCTGTTTTTCATTTAGGTTACTTACAACAGGAAAATCTCACTTCTACCTGCCAGACTTTTATTTTGGAAAGTTCAAATTTAAAAGAATATGCAGAACATTGTACAGATGAAGGTTTTATCCCAGCCTGCTTACTGGTGAGTGATCTGTTCCCTAAGGGAAGTATTTCCTCATTGACCAACATAAAAGACCACGAACAGCAGTCTTAACATCAGGTCATTAGCAATATCAAAATTGGTAGACATGTGATAGTATTCATACATGACTGGAAAGAGCTGAAGAAGGCCAGCTCTTCTTTTCACACTCTTATGCCAAAGCTGGCAACTTTGCTTCTAAGAATCAGTTTCAAAATGACACTCTAGGCAGCTCAGTCAGTTAAGCATCTGCCTTCGGCTCAAGTCATGATCCCGGGTCCTGGTATCAAGCCCTGCATCGGGCTCCCTGCTCAGTGGGGAGCCTGCTTCTTCCTCTGCCATTCCCCCCCACTGTGCTCTCTGGTGTGCACCCTCCCTCACTCTCTATTTCTCTCTCTGGCAAATGAATAAATACAATCTTTTTTTTAAAAAATCATATTCTCTTTTTTTTTTTTTTTAAGATTTCATTTATTCATTTGACAGAGACATCACAAGCAGGGGGAGCAGGAGAGGGAGAAGCAGGCTCCCTGCTGAGCAGAGAGCCCAGTGCGGGGCTCAATCGTAGGACCCCGGGATTTTGATCTGAGCCAAAGGCAGACACCTAACTGATTGAGCCCCCCAGGCTCCCTGACACTCTCATTTCTAATTAGTTCCACTACTACTTGTCTTGGGGCTGACTTGTTTTCTGCCTGCTATGGACTAAATATTTGTGTCCCTCCAAAATTCATAGGTTGAAACCCTAACCACCAGTGTGATGGTATTTAGAGGTGGGGCCTTTGGGAATTAATTAGGTTTAGATTAGGTTACGATGTTGGGCCCCTTGTGGTGTGATTTTTGCCTTTACAAGAGGTGGAAGAGCGATACCTTTCTCCTTGAAGAGGCGCAGAGGGGATGCTATGTGAGCACACAGCAAGAAGGGAGATGTCTAAAAGCCAGGAAGTTGGCCCTCACCAGGAACCATAAAAGGCCCCAAGAATGATATAGAACAGAAAGTCACAACCAATACAAACAAAGACTTTACTGGCAACATGGCATCATTGAAATCATATCTCTCAGTATTCAGTCTCAATGTGAATGGCTTAAATGCTCCCATAATATGCAACAGCGTTGCAGATTGGATAAAAAGACATGACCCATCCATTTGCTGTCTACAAGAGACTCATTTTGAACCCAAAGATACATTCAGACTGAAAGTAAAGGGATGGAGTACCATCTTTCATGCCAGTGGACCTCAAAAGAAAGCTGGAGTAGCAATTCTCATATCAGACAGATTGGATTTTAAACTGAAGACTATAGTTAGAGACACAGAAGGGCACTATATTACTCTTAAAGGAAGTATTCAACAAGTGGATATGACAATTATAAATATATATGCCCCCAACAGGGGAGCAGCAAGATACACAAGCCAACTCTTAACCGGAATAAAGAGACATATAGATAAAAATACGTTAATAGTAGGGGACCTCAACACTCCACTATCAGAAATAGACAGAACACCCATGCAAAAAATCAAAGAAACAAGGGCCTTTTTTTTTTTTTTTTAAGATTTT